>NW_009260493.1:6509482-6518176 GCF_000687185.1 Egretta garzetta | reverse complement strand
GGGCGGGTGCGCCCTTGCGGGGGTGGATGCGGCCCCGCTGTGCCAGGTTCAATCTTACAGGGCTCGGTGCAGCCTTTAGGGGTCGGTGCGTCCTTACGGGGATCGGTGCGGCCCTGTAGGGGTTGGTGTAAACCTACGGGAGTAGGTGCAACCTTCTTGCAACCGTATTAGGGAAGGTGCAACCCTGTAGAGGGTCTTATGGCGGAGGGTGCAACCTTACAGGGGTGGATGTAATCTTCTGGGGGCAACTGTAGCCCTACAGGGGCAAGTGCAATCTTTCCAGGGGTAGGTGCAACCTTTGGGGTCAGCTGCAACCCTGTAGGGCCAGGGGCCCTACCTGTGTTGATTTCTAGCCAAGGAATGGGGGGGGGGAGGCAAAGCTGGCTCTGTGCGGCCCAGCCCAGCAGTGCTCCTGGGTTGGAGGCTGCCCCAGGGAACAGAGCACGCACACATACACGGCGAGTAGCTTGATCTGCAAAGAAGCCTGGCTGGGGGCTCAGCAGGGAGGGTCTTGCTTGTGGGGGCCCCACACAGCTTGGCCTTGCTGGGGGGAGCTGGAGGGCCAAAGGAGGGCCAGGGGGCTGGAGGACAGGCGGCCTGGCCAGCCAGAGCTGGCACGCGCCCGTGCTGGCAAGAGGATGCCCAGCATTACTGTGTATATGTGTGATTTCAGCTGCAAATCTCCTGTAGTGTCTTCACAGAAGGGAGAATGCAATCTGATTTTGGCTGCGGGATTTAGGGGAGAGTGGATGACATTCAGTAGGTTTGCAGCACACACACACGCAAAAAAGACAAATCTGTTGGGAGGTTAAGTGTGTCCGGCCTGGGGAAAAGCGTGACAGATCTTAGGAGTTACGGTAAGGGCACTGGTGCCTATTTCCTAAATACCCCCCCTTCCTCCTCCAGCCCCAAACGGTGCTCTCTTTCTGTCTGACATGCAAAAACCATGCTTGTTTCTCTCTGTGACTCTGCCGGCAGGAGCTGGTGACCTGACCGGGGATGCCATGGGCTACGTGACGGGTGTGCTGGCCGTGCTGATACACGCTGCCTACCTGGTGCTCATTCAGAAGACCAGTGTAGATAGTGAGTACGGACCCCTGACAGCTCAGTACGCCATTGCTGTTTCAGCCACCCCTTTTCTCATCATCTGCTCCTTTGCCAGCATGGATTCCATCAATGTCTGGTCGTTCCCGGGGTGGAAGGACCCTGCCATGGTATGCATCTTTATCGCTTGCATCCTGATTAGCTGTGCCATGAACTTTACCACTCTTCACTGCACTTACATTAACTCGGCTGTGACCACCAGCTTTGTGGGGGTGGTGAAGAGCATAGCAACCATCACGGTGGGCATGGTGGCTTTCAATGATGTGGAGCCCACAAAGTTATTTATAGCCGGTGTTGTGGTCAACACCTTGGGGTCTGTCATTTACTGCGTGGCCAAGTACATTGAGACCAGACGGCAGAGCAATTATGAGGACCTGGAGAAAGAAGCTAGAGAAGAGGAGGGGAAGAGGCAAGCTGGGGACCAAGCATTGTTTGCGATGGAGGCAATTTCCCAGGAGGAGGGGGCTGAGGAAGCAGCAGTGGAAGGATCAGCCAAGGGGGACAGCCAGAGTGGAGAAGAAGAGAAGGATGCCACTGAGAAACCTGCCAAGGGACTGGTGGGCCAAGAAAAAGCCACCGGCGCACAAGAAGTGAACAGGAGCTCGCTGAAGGATGCCTATCTTGGAGTATGGAGGTTGGTGAGGGGTGCTAATTATATAAAGAAGGATTATTTGATAGAAAATGAAGAGCTACCAAACCCTTAAAAAGCAGGTTTGAAAACCTATTGCTTGAGGACAGACACCTGGTTCTCTGTATAGGGGGAAAGGCAGAGCATACATTTCCACATCAATGCTGACAAATCCAAATCACATGGGATGACTTTACCTCATTGTCAAAAAGCAAAAGGTCAGAGTTTGCTCATGCTTTGGGCTTGCTTTCAGCTGCTTTCAGTACATCAGTTCAGACCCACCACAGCTAAAGGTGCCGAGTCCTCTGCTGTGGATACAGAGAGAGTTGGGTAACGGCAAGTCATGGGGCACTTGCCCGGCAGCCTGGGCCATGGGGGACACCAGTACCATCAGCAGTGCCAGTGACACAGCGGTGGCCTGTAGCTTAGCTTGTGTCTGGAGCCTTGTGATTTTAACCCCATTCGGAGGCTCTCTTGATGTGCTTCTGTATCTGTATCCATCCAATTGTAGGTACTTAATATAAATATATTCCTGCAATATATAAGCTCCCGTTAACTGTACTTTCACGTGATCCTCTGTGTCAATACAATTGCAACAGAGCTAGAGGTTGTGCCACTTCAGTTATCCTGGTGTAAATCACCCTTTTAACTGAAGAATTGAAACTCTCCCTGATTCTGTGGCCAGGCTGGGCCTTGGACCTCGTTTACATTGGGTGGTTTGTGTCTTCAGCAGAAATACTGTTGTCTTGCAGCAGTGTACATGAGAGCAGAACCAGATCTGAGAATCTGTGCTCAGCACAAGGATGTTTTTCTGTGAGCTTTAACTACACATAGCATTGGGAATATTCGTTTGACCCAGATAAAAGGGATTGGAAATGTTGGGCTGTATTGATTTGATTTGGGAGGGCTATTAAAAAAAACAGGGAGACAGTGCGTGCCTTGTGCTATCCCCTCCTTGTACCCTGAGGTCAGGTGAATCAGAGCCTGGCCTGGAACCTAGGCATCCTCTCCATCTCCCTCTTGCAGAAGTACAGGCTGATAGGAGAACTGGGGACACCACCTCCACCAGGGTTCCTGGGAGTGGTTTTGCAGGACAGTTCTGCTTTATCCTGGCCACGCGCTGGGACATGGCTTTGTAGGTATCAGCCCTCGCTGTCCCCGCATTGTGGTGTCCAGCGGAAGAAAGTGTGGGCGGGCAGGGAGCTGCGGTGCGCTCGGGCAGATCGCACGGCCGAGCGCTCACGGGCCAGGGTGCTCACAGTGCTCGGCACCGAGGCATCCGTGGCTTTGGTGGGAGCTGCTCCCCTGTGCCCAGACTGTCCGGGGGTGGGGGGCTGTGAGGGGCAGGGCTGCCTCTCCACCCTGGCCATTCCAGCACTCCTCCGGGAAGTGGGAAACAGGCGTTCCAGCGGGGCCTCTGCTGAAGATGCTAATATTTTGTACCACGTGCATTTAACGGGAAAGACTGGGGAAATGAGCATTTGCATATTTCTCAGCCTGGAGATACCCTTTTGGGAGGTGGGAGTCCTTGGGTCAAACCTTTGTTCAGAACTAGGCAGGGAAGAGATGTGACTCCCGAGTCCTCCTCATCTCAAAAGGGTGCCCCAGCCATCGGGATGTCTGACCACAGGCTGGAACAAGTTATCATGTCCTGAAAAAATAAATGAACCGAGTTTGTTGTTGTTGTTACTGTTCTTGTTGTTGTTGTCGTTGTTGTTGTTATTATTATTATTATTATTATTTATTAAGCCACTGAACTGAAAATGAGTTATTCCCACAGCCCTAACTGATCAGTGCCTAGCCCAATGCCTTCTCAAGCCAAGCAGGCAGCGTTAGCTTCACTGTGCGTTCAGCACTGAAAGCCGAAATGACCAATTTACCCAGCGGGGAATATTTGCAAAACTGATCTCTGGGGGAGCTTTAGATTCTCATCAACAAATGCAGGCAGAAGCACCGGGTGTGACAGTATGGTTTTTGAGTGAGTGCAGAAGTTGGGCAACCTGGCATCACTCATGAATTTTGTAAGAGACGGCTATAAAGACGTTCAGGCTAAAAGCCTGTAGCTGTTGAGCTGGGGGCCGGGGCATGGAGATCTGTACATCACACGTTATGTGTAGCTTGTGTTTTAAGAGTTGAGAGGTAACTGGCTGAGTGCCAAGATACGTTTACTTTCTGTTCAAGCTCCATATGGCATCTTTTTCAATAAAAGCGCTATTTATTGTCTATAGGCTAATGTGATAGGGGTTTTGTTGGCTTTTCAAATGCATCCTAGACTAAAGAAGTTTGTGCCCATGACTTGGAGCTGCTGTGTTGCTGAACTCATTACGATACTGAACTGCATTGTAACCATACAGATGGCTGAAGAGAAACCCACATTTCTCACCCGTGCCCTCCGTGCTCAGTGTTTGCTGTCCACAAGAAATGTGGATCTTTTTACCACCTGGATGCCAGGCTTAGATTCCGTAGCGTACGCTCTGTGTTTGGCACGTGCTGTAGAAAGCTCTCCCCCTGGACTCTTGTTGCAGGACTTTTGCCCCGGGGGAGTTCAATGTTTTGCCGCTTACTGTTGTGGAAGTATTAGTAGAAACTTGCAGAAATTCCAACAGTTTTGACTGTTAAAAAAGCTGCTGTTACGATGTTGTACATCTGCATGTATAGTCAAAATGTGATTATATTGTGTTCTGTTTATACCTGTAAATTCCCCAAATTAGAAGGGGAATTTGGCAAACGCAATCCACTTTTTCAGTAACAGAGACTGTCGCACAAGAAAATAAAAACACTGCCTCGTGCTGAGGTATTTTAATAGCATCAGCGGAAGACTGCAGAATGAGATGTGGGAATAAAATGCACTGCTTTCCAAAAGCCTTCTGGTTTTCTTATTGTTGCTGCTCCGGGGTGCTCAGTTTTGGTTCATTTATACTTATTCTTGTGCCCTTATACCATCCAAGTTTACTCAACATGTGACCACATGCTATAAATACTGTCATGGACAGACGGACTGAGGACAGACAGAGGACCACAGGCATCTGAAGTGGCTGAGTCCTCTGCACAGCTTGAAGTTTCTGTGGTTCTCAGCAGTGATTTCTTTGGTTACACATTTAGTGTCACTAGCGTAACTGCTGTAACTTTAGAATAAATAAAAATAAGGCAATGCTCGTTATTAATAGTTACATTACAGAATCACTGCATTACTAAAGGACTTAATATTGATTTGATTTTACAATGTTAAGTATTTGCATTACCAGCGATGTCACATGGCAACCCTAGGAGGTGACTTAAGCATAAATTTTTAGCTGTTTGCTTCGGGTGAAAGGTATGTAATGTGCTCGTGGCTGAAACTGGGGTGGGCCAGACACCGGGGCTGGTGATCACTGCAGAATTCATCTTAGAGCTCCACACAAAAGTGCCTGCAGGACGGTTTAGAGAAAGAAACTGTCCTTGTTCCGGGATAATGAATGAACCTGATGCACAATGACTGCTTTGAGAATAAACATTAATTGCAGTGTCAACACATCATTGAGCAACACCTGCTCTAGCGCTGCTGTATGTGCACGCATACGCACGCAAATACACATGCAACAGGAAAATGGAAGCCAGACAGGCTATCTTTTCTAAAATACATTCTTTTCTCAAAGAAACTAAAGAGAGGCCAGATTATTTGGAGGCAGGGACAGTTAAAATTTCTAAGGGTAAGTAAAAAATTTGCATGCATCACTGACAAACTGATCCTGCATTTACCATCACTTTCAGGAGGAAAATGAACAGCAACCTACAAAAAAAGCCCAGGTGAGAGTGAAAGAAATTTTCCAGTTTATTAAGGAACACTCCACAGCCGTGTGTATGTCCAGGGATAGTTTATTGCCAGTGCTTAACAGCCTCCTGTAATTTGATTACATCTGTTTGCTGCCGGCAAAGGCTTCAGTAGGCAGAAAGGTGCAAGCCCTTCAGCCCTGGGCTCTAAATTAAACAGCTGAGCATTTTGCCGCTTGTCGTGGTTAAGGTTTAAGACCACAGGTTCCCATCTCCTTGCTGTCTCTGCCCGTGTCCTGTATAATTTCACATTATCACTTTGAGGTTTCTTCTGTGTTTTTTTAACCTGAAGCCTCTGAGTACGATGCAGACAATCAGCTCTGCCTCTCAATTAGCTGCTCTGTTCATGCTTCAGTAGCTTGTTGGAGGTTATTGGGAAGCTTTTCACTTCAACCTCACACCTGTTGGGAATTGATGAGCGTGCACATGCCCTTCTTTCTCTTCCCTTGTTCCTGCTGTATTTCCCAAATCTGGTTTCCAGTGTCCAGCCTGAAAACCTCTGCCAGTGGCGGAGGACTTGGCACAGAGGCTTCTGCCATATTATTTTTTTTTTCTTTTTTCTTTTTTTTCTGGAAGGGCAGGGAGGGAATGGACCGGTGGGATTTTGTACGTCTGGATTGCTGCTTGCTACTTCTGTGCATCTTTCTGCACACCAGCTCCCTGCTTACCAGCTCCCTATATAGCTCAGCCGTGGCCGCGTACCAGCTTTTTGTGGAGCTGGGCCAGGGCTGCGTACCAGCACCCTGTGGAGCTGGGCTGTGCCCAGGATAGAGACAGGAGTGAGGTCCCTCACTCGGCCAGCCAGCCGGGACCAAAAACTCCTCCTCGTGCACGCCAGTGTGGCTATTTATTATACACGTAAAACTAGAAGGAGATTTTTTTCACAGTAAGAGCATTTTGAGTAATAACACTATAAGCCTGAAAAAGGGCTGCCATCGTTATCGCTGTTGAGCCAGGCTCATTTTTATTATAGGTGGAGACTAAGAAAGCCAGTCAGACTTTAATGCTAGACATTGTGTTTGAATTGGAGAGAGTCTGCGTCTGAGATGAAAGCCTGGGTAGAGAGCGTGAAAACACTGCTCAAAGAGGTACATGGGATCGGGATTAGGACAGGTGGGGAAAATATGAGAGTTACAAATTAGGATGGGTGGGGAAAATATGAGAGTTTGCAGAAAAGCAGTGTTTCAGTTCGTATCCCTCTCCTACACCACATCTCTGGGGAGCTGGAAGCCAGCCCCTCCACCAAATTTCAGTTTACACCGAAATAAATAGCGACAGCACCAGAAACCCAGGGCCAAAGAGTGCAGTGAATCTGCAGTCAATGCACTTGAATTTGGGGCCCTGGAAGAGCGATACACATGAAGGAGAGGGGCAGAGTGAACGACCTGGCTGGGGGGAAGACGGGTGGATCTGCTCTTTGTGGTCCTGTGATTTTTTTTCTTACTGGACAGATGTCAGAAATTCTGCCCTGGGCACATTAATTTTGATAAATTTGTCCTTTATCAAATAAAAGCAATGCCAGTTCTGTTCTCAAAATGGCACCATTTTTTTTAATTAGGTACTATTGATTTTGTCCCTGACAAAACAAGACAAATTTCAACAATTCTTTAACAGGATTCAGGATTTCTCTGAAAAAGAGCGCTAACTGCTAAGGTCACAGACCATTTCTTACCTGACATGGGAAGGGATCAAATGAGAAAGAATAATGAGCTGGAACTGGTCATGATAGTAAACCAGTCAGGTTTAACGGCTGCTGTAAATCCTGGGTATCATCAGTAAATAAAAACAGCTACAGGGTGCTGTGTATATCACCATCAACTCCTGGCGTCTTGAATTGGCTGAGTTCCCTTAAGTGAATTTTCGTCTTCAGAGTATCTCTGCAAATCTGCCCTTATGGTCTGTCAAATTCCAAATGGTGTACTCTCAGTTAAAATGTAAAAGACGGGTTTTCCCTTCTGATTATCACCCCACTAGCCAACCCAGGCTCTGAGGGGGAGAGAGGTTCCCTCTGTCAATGTGCCTTCTTGAGTGAGCGGACATTCAGTGGCACAGAAAAGGTCCAACAACATACCTTATTACAAACATACAAAAAGCGGCTAAATATGTCCTGTGGGCTCAGGGGTTTGCCCCTTTCCCAAAGGCCCTCAGAGGGAGCTGGGACCCGGCAGCTCTCCCAGCAGCTCTCCCCGTGCAGGGTAACCAGTCAGCTCAGGCGTTCAGTGGCATTGCGGTGAGGCAGGGGCATGGTACAGATTTTACCAGTGCAATCCAGGCAGGCTATTACCAGAGCAGAAATGGTTCCCTTACCCTTTTTTTTTCCTTCCCCAGTCACAGCTCCCTCTATATTTCCAAAAGGAAAAATGCAAATCTGTTAATAGTTTCTTTAGAAGAGAAGATTTATTTAAGAAGCAAGTTCCTGCGGGCAATACAGCGCTGGCTGAGCTTGCAGAATAATTCAATGTATGGAATGGATTAGGTTGTTGGCTGCCTTGTTTTCATTGCCTTCGAAGTGGCTGGGAAAATGAAGATGTAAAGATAAGGGCTGGAATGAAGACAGAGCTCTGTAAAGCGTCTTTGCTACAGCAAACCTTCAAAGCCATTTGAGAACATCAGGGATTCAGTGTTATTCTTGAGCTGACTTGACAAACAAATCTGGCATCTTTAAAGTTGAGCCTTAGAATAAAAAATGCCATAAATTCAACCTCCTGCAAGGTAAGGAGCAGCCAGCTGATTCCCAGGGCGCAGGCGGCACTGATATGCCCCCGCTATCGGCTCACTCTGCTGCGATGGGATATCACATCCGGGGAAGTGCATTTCCAGCATTGGGGCGCATGAAGTCCCACTGTGGGTGGCTGCTGGTAGAGATGCACGAGATCGGTTTTGCAGATTCATGTGGAAAACTGCTCTCATTTTAACTAAAATGCTAAGCTTGAGTAGCAGCATAAGGGTATTATAAGCTATCAAGGAAGGAGGAAAGCCAAAAAGAGAGAGTCCCACAGACACGTTTCCAAAGGCTTACAGTGCTGTTGCTCTGCATTCTTCAGTCAGAATAATGAATAAACATTTGAGTACTAATGACATGGACATAGACAATTTGGATTATTTTAAATCCCATGTCACTATCTGATCCAAACATAGGTGCAGGAAGCCCG
>NW_009260493.1:6508050-6509461 GCF_000687185.1 Egretta garzetta | reverse complement strand
ACCTGGGTCTGGGCCATCGGCATCCCAGTGCACCGCAGCACTTTTAAGAACCTACAGCTGGCTACAGCCCCCACCCGTGGCATGCAGTGACCTGGGTGGCTGGAAATAAATATATCTGCTGCCTCTTTCTGTCTGAGGATGCCCTTGTGTATCCAGCCGAAATTTAAAATGTCACAACCATTTGGGGTTTGTGGTCCTGTTTGCTGCCCTTTCCTTCAAGGGCAAATCTCTCCCCACCCACGTATTTTCTGTGACAGTGCCTAAACTGGCATTCACGTTGGAGTATTGCCAGAAAAAAAGAAAGCCAGAAGTGTTGATTTGTTTTTGGACCACAGCTTTCAGGCTAGTTTAGTCATCTTTGTTTCTGCTAGCTTGCTTTCTTCTGGGAATTTGGGTGAAGCGCTCTATTCTCTTTTGGTCCATTTGATACGTGAGATAAAGATTGGATGATCCACCGAAGCTGGCTTTTTTCTTACACCAGTTGTGACAGGAGTTGCTGTGTTCCAGGACTGGTGTGTACATTTAAATAAAGTCCATTAGATGTGGACTATAGCCAGGTCTTTCATTGCTGGGCTCTTTTCAACTGTGAGCAGATTTGTGCTCCATCTGAAATTGTGCTGTCACTTGCTTTTGCAAGAGGAGGCATGAATATTTGGGGGCTTCATCCATTGATTTGTACCGTGAGTTAACTCTGTAGATTTGATGAGATCGATGTGCTTCAAAAAGAGTAAAGAGCCTGTTCTCTTCTGCTACACTGGCATGGTCCCATAATGCCAATGACATTGATTGGGAAGAAGTTGGTTCAGGACAAATAGGTCCCCCGTGAGCTGTAAGCATCTCTCCTGGCCAGGAAACGATGCACATAAAGCTGCAGAGTTCTCTGCTGTGGCAGCAGAGAGAAGCGCAAAAAGGGTCCTGTGAGGGGAGCGTGATTTGGTGTACCTGCCACAGGGGCTGCTGAGCCCCTGCAACAGCTCAGAGCTTTTGCCTTCTTGCAATTTCCCATGTTCTCGAGCAGTTTCCTGGGGGAATCGTTGTCTACCTGTATTCGGGGATGCTGAGTGGAGACCTTCTTATTAACTATTCTTTCTTTTGGTGTTACACAGTTCGCTGTCATTTTGTCATTAGTTCAGGTTTTCACCGTGTCCAGCCACAAACTCTCTGCTGGGAGATACCCACCTCCTGAGTTCAGATACACTCTGCAAGTTATAGATCTGCTATTTTCTGCAAAATCCAGGGGGAGGAATGTCTGATGCAGGAAATGGGGAGCGGATGAACTCAGTGGGGGCTAAAAACTTCCTCCATCATTGGCAGATCCACTTGAGGAGATAGCTGTCCTCCTCCTTCCAATTGCCCATTGGCAGGCTCCTCATCTCAGTCGCCGGCTTCCTTGTGGCAGGTCCTGAATAAA
>NW_009260493.1:6497221-6507842 GCF_000687185.1 Egretta garzetta | reverse complement strand
AATAAACAGCGGGGGGGGCGGGCGCTGGGGGGACTGAAACCTTCACTCCATGATGGGGACAGAAAAAATGGAACTCTGAAAAATATCCATTCCTTAAGTTTTAATTTATTTATTAAAAGTTTACTAAAATGAGCAATTGCTTATGCACTGAAATTAGCTTCCCTGTTTGGACTGCAGCTATGCCCAGACATCCTGATGCATCTCCGCTGTGCTAGATATGCCCTGAGAACTCCTGGACAGTGTGGAAGTGATGTGAGCATTAGACCCTGAGCTGCAACCAACCCTAAACCGTTCAGCTTTCTACATCACCCAACGCACCGTCTAGCTAGACATTTAGCTGTTCTGTCTGTTACTGCTCCTGCATGGTGATCAACAACAAACAAAACACACATGGGTAGAAGGATGCAGAAAGGACCTGTCCTGCATTGGCAGGAGGAAGATGATGAACACATTTCTGTAATTCTAGAAATGTTTGCGATTACAGAAATTACAGGAATCTATGATTCCCATTAGACTTTATCTCAGTAAAGCTGTTCTGCATTAGCAACCAGCAAGCTCAGCAGGCCATGGTAGCGTGGGTTTGTACAATAGCATTTGCTTCAGTTATCCAAATGGTCCTTTGGGTGACTGCATGTATCTGTTAACTCCGTCTGAAACAGCAAGGGGCTAAAACCACTAAATAAGGCAATCCATGGACTGACTTTAAGGGCTGCTTCTTTTATTTGTCTGATCCCTGCTAGGGAAGTCCAGTGGTACAGAACCATTCATTGGCTGAATTAATTTTGACTTGGTGGTTCAGTACCGTCAAAGTGAGGAACAGGACATGGGAAAGCTAACAGACTAAAGGCAGAGCATTAATATGGGCATTAACTGGAATTAATTTGCTTTAAGTAGTTCTGTTCTCATCCCGAGCACCTGCCTATGGCACTGCTGAGGATGAGATACCAGGGAAGATGGACCTTTGGTTTCACCCAGTGTGGTCCTTTATAAGTTTTCTCTAGAAAGAAAACCTGTAAAGGTTTCTTCAAGATATCCTCCATCTTCAAATGGCTTAGCAAACCTGCCCTTCAGCAATTTACTTACTCCCTTCTGCCCCCAGTCCTTATTTTAACAACTGTGCTTACAAGCTGTAAATTCCTTCGTTGCACTCCCTGACTTGGTTTTTACACTCTGCTGTGCCAAAATAGTGACTCAGCATGCTTAGAAGTAACGAAAGATCCTTGCAAAGGCCATTGAGTCCTGGTGAAGAAGTTCACCAGCACCAACTGCTTTCAAGTGTACGCCCTGCTGGAATCCCCCACGTCCTCAGCTATTAAACACCACAGTAATCACAAATAGACATATAATATTTATGATGGGCAGTGCCCACTTACACCATGTTCCTAAGAGGTTACCCTGTAAGTGAATGAGGTACCTGCTCTGACCCCCTCAAGGAGCTACTCCCCAGTTTACAAGCACAACATGGAGCTGGGCCAACAGACAGTCACCAAAACCTCCATTTTACTACTCCCACCCATCATGTCTACAAAACGCTTAAGTGGAATTGGGCTGGCAACTTGCTGTGCAACACTGAGCAGTGGCTTGCAGCTGTAGGAGGTAATGGTCTTACATGCTTCCTCCTTGTATCCACTGTTTGTTTTCTGCTCCCACATCCTTTGCAGGCACCAGCTCTTTGCATTGCAGGATGGCAGAGATGTGCTAGGGCTTCAAGGTACTTAGTGACACAAAGAATACTCAGAAGTTGCTCAAAATCATGATCTGGATCATAGATGTAGCTGGATCTTACGTGTGGCAGCAGAGGACAGTTTTAAAACAGCAAAATCCTACAGCAAATTTTACATACCTGTGCTTTTAACAACAGTACAGCCCAGAGCCAGATGCCTCCAATAGTCTGTAAGTCCTGATGCCCAGACTTTTGAAGGCCTAAAGCCAACAGAGAAGAACCTCGATCTCGCCAGGCTTAAGGCTGTACTAAATCAAAACTTCATTCATTGTCCTTCTGCTCTGGTGATGAGCCTACGCTTGATCACTGAAGGAAGGTTTGGTCTCCAGTAAGACACATGCAGCCCAGTACCTATCTACAAGTACTTAGTTTTCAGAAATTTCCCAGCTGCTGAGGCCTGTTTGCTGGCCCAGTAGCAGAAAACGTGTATGTGCCATGGGCTGCAGATAAATGTTCAGGCATCGAATTTATGCTGTGTGTGCTCAGCCCAGGAGTACGTCATCCAGATGAGCAGCGGCCGTGTGCGTGTGCAGAAGGTAAGCAGAGGCATGGCTCCAGATTGAAAGATACTCCTGGACTCTGCAGTCAACTACAGCTGACTGAAATCTGTAACTGCATCTCTAAAACAATCCCAAGAGTGCAATAGTAAAATGCTTCTATTGATTTTTATATTTAACATTTTAATTTGAAGACTAACACTTGATCTGATTTGAAATGACTGGATTCAATGACAATTTGATTCACATGGCTGGAAGATCTGTTAAAGCACTAAAAGCTGAACACACGCAGGGCTGAACTTTCCAAAGGCACAAACCAGCCAGCAGTATATAGACATGTGGCCATGGATGGCAAAACCTGATTTTAATTGCTCTTCCCCCTGTGGAGTTCTCCACCCCTGCATTAAGGTGACCAGCCCCTCCCAAGGGCCAAAGGTATGTATTTATATGTAGATGAGATGCAGGCTTTCCTGAACTATGTGTAGCCATCAGGGCTGCAAAAAGCAGGATGGGGCAGTCATATGTTGCACCTAAGGCTTGATCTCAGGAGCTGAACCCTGCTCCCTCCGGCTGCACTAGCCAGCTTGGAGCTCAACAGTTGTCTCCCATGCCTCCGAGAGAGCCGAAACAGTCACAGTGCCCATGGCAATTTTCTAACTGCTGCAGCAAAGAGACCAGAGCCCACCCAAGAACATGCCAACACATTCTCCTTTGGTGGAGGATCGTAGGTTGTTTCAGCAGCTGAGTAGGTACCTGTTCCCACCAGGGCTCTTCATTCTGGTCCCTTTCCTGCAGCCAAGGATCTCAGCGGATTCAGCTCCTCATCTCTCCGTGCCTGCCCAAATTAGAGTCGCTACTACAGTGCTCACCAAAGAGTGAGGTGATGGGGGGACGTGGTCTGGGTCTTACTGGCAGTGGTTGGATGTAGAGGTGGAAACTGGTAGTAGGATGGAAGTGCTGTAGGTGGCTGGTGGTCTGACTGAAGTGGGCTTGTGTTTGGACAGTGGCAGAAGATTCAACAACTATGGACTTCAGAGACAGGCGGCAGCTGAGGAGTATTTCTGTAAACACCTGGACGTGTGTGTGTGTGTTTCTCCTTGGGCACGTAGCTTTTATTTTTCCTTGTGCTTTTGCAGTAAATGCCCAGAGGTTTAATTTTGTAAAGCAATTGACACAACACGAAGTGGATTATATCAACTTTATGCAGTGGAAGGATTTAGGAATAATTCAATCGTGTGGACTGATAATATTTAGAATTTGCATCCCAGAAGTATCAGGAGAACACAGGGAAAATCAGGTCCCTATTGTGCTAGGCCCTGCTTATACAAGAGATGGTCTCTGCCCAAAGACTTTGCAATCAAAAGAAAATGTTGAGTGATCCTCCGCAATTGTATGTGCTACCAGAAGATAAAACTGCATCAAGTGCATAATGAAATTGCTCACAGTTCACAAACCTGTCAGGGCAGATAGATAGCATTGTCTCATTTAATAGGGGTTTCCATCTGTGAGTAACCTCTTATTAGTAAAATACATGATGCAATATTCCTTAACAATTCATAATAGCTTGTAACTGAAGAGAGGAAGATGAACTAATGAAGAGAGCTCACAGGCTTAAAAGTGAGATAAAGAAGGTGCAGCGAGTCCTCCAGCAGAGCAGCTGCCCAGATGCTTTTTTCCACTTTACAGAAAAGTCCTCTGAGCCCACAGTGTATTTTTTGCGGTGAAAGGCTCAGCCAAGCTGTCACTTGGGATTGTGCTGCCTGGCGTCCTGTAGCAGTGGGCAGAGCAGATGGAAAATGTTGCTGCTACCTCTGACTACACTTTTCACTCCTCAGTAGATGAAAAAAAAATATTCTGCCTCTGACTGCAAACCCAAGTAAGACAGAGTAAAGTGTGGAGTTTTTTTTAACACTGTATCTTGCTTCAGAGGAATACCCCTGCCTGTTGAGTTACTGATCACATAGATTTGGGCACATATGACCATCACTTACTTTAGAAGATAAATAGAGTGTGCGTGGTAAACAGCTTTTCTTACAGTTACAGGATGTAGAGGGGACAGGTTAGTCCTCATTAGCTATGCAGAAATTACCAAATGGCAAACTTCAAGCTATGGACAAGTTACCATGGACATCAAGTGAACAAAAGAACCGAAATACCTCGTCAACCGTGATCTTCAAATGCACTGCCCTGTTTGGCATTTCCTACATTAGCAGGTCCTGGCTGGCAGCATGAGTCTCCGACTCCCACGCTCTGGGCACCCATCCCTGCACCGAGCCACCTGCAGGCCTGCGTCCCTCCTCAGGGGCAGAAGGACTCCACCAGGCAACAGGGAGCCTCGAAACTGGGCACTGCTATTCCCAAAGCCTTCTGCAGGGCTTTGAAGTTCTTGTTCCTCCTCTGCAAAATGGGTTGTGACACTCCTGGGCTGGTCCGCTCTGGGGATTAGTATATGAGTTACTCTCAATAACTCCCTATCATTCCTGGGAAGATTATCTAAAGTACAGATTGCCTCAGGTGCAGAGACATCTGAGGTAGCTCTGTGTGACAGCATGGGATTACCTGGACTGATTTACATGGGTGTAGCACCATGTGAACAGAGCTGCACTGCTCCTGAGCTGCCTAGCTCACACACATGCCCAGCACCAACACCCCTGGTTGAGGCAGCTTTTTGTGCCTCCGTAATGTTTTGGTTTGTCTTTTTTTTTTTTTTTTTTAAAAAAAACTAGTCTATCTACTATTCCTGATAACAAAGAGCATGCTATGGGACAAGTATGTACCCAGACATCTGTGACAGCATACCTGCTGCCCTTGTCACAGACAACTGCTTCTATAGAGGGGAACAACGTAGCCTCCAGAAGCACATGAAAATGAAATGTGAGCACCGTATGCTGTAGATGGAGAGTGACAGGGTAGTGACTGTCAGAAAGTTGCCAAAGAATGGGGAAATCCAAATTTGTCTTCCCCAGAGACTCCCTGTGTGGTCCTCAGTCTGGAGCTGTCCCTGAGAGAGGAAAAAAAAACCCAGTGGGGTCAGTCTTGAGGCTTCAGGCTCCTATTTTCCTGTCCTTAGGGTTTGGGAATGTGAAGTTTGGAGCTGGAGCCCTCACGGGAGGGCTTGCATTTCACGAGAGGTGGCAGATGGTTGCCCTGTGCCCAGGAAAGCAGCAGCATTGCTCTGTCATGGCCGAGCGCTGTAAATTCTGTTCTTCAGATCGTGCTGTCATGGCTGTGTTGTGCAGCAAATGCAGCTCCTGGCTCATCCCATCCCTTCCCAAAGCAACAAGTGTGGAAAAGGCTTGAAATATGTTGAACTCTTCCACTTAATCTGATATTTGCTGTAGTACATTGCATTGCATTACAGTGCTGTGCTCCAGCCTCAGGTTTTCCTACGGCCTCTACAGCTTTTCCAGTCTCTGATCCTTCCTGAGTGTTTATGTGAAGCCACTTGTGATTTCTCGAACAATACGTCTCTGCAAAAGAATAGGCTCCAACAAATCAAAAAAAGTTCTGCGCTCTAAAAATAAAATGAAATTTTAAAAGGGCTATAAAAAACTGAGTCATTGACTGGATCCGGATGATCTACATGAAAGACAGAACAATATTCAATTTGTCTAAAACCCCAAGTTCTTCTCAAAAGGCGCTATAGAAAATTGTTCAGAGGCATAATGTAAATTAGAAAGCCACCAACACAGTTCATACTTGAATGAAACTAATTCACACAGGATGCAGCAAATATGGCATAACTACAGCACCACTATTATTTTTTTTATATCACCAAAGCCTTTCCTTCCTTTGAAGATGGGTAATTGTAAGGAATACAGTACTTTTGACTTCCTACGTAGAATTATTCTCCCCAGTCTCTCTATGTCGCACAGTGTATTAGCTACAAATGATTAAAGCTGGCCTCCTGCCCCTTGGGTTGTTTTTCATAGGCTGTCAGTGTCTCCGATGGGCTGAAGTTACGTAGCAGAGGATTCTGCGTATGAACATAAAAGCACGCTATTTATCTTCAAAGAGAAAACCAATTGAGAAGTCTTGACAGATCTCTTGATTATTCGGTTTCTCTGAAAAAGGGATTGCTTTTATTTAAATGCATTTTTAAAAGAAAGTAAACCCAGAGGAAAATATGAATTACTGGTATTCTTATCATAGAATCACAGAATGGCAAGGGTTGAAGGGACCTCGGGAGATCACCTAGTCCAACCCTCCTGCTAAAGCAGGTTCACCTAGAGCAGGTTGCACAGGACATCGTCCAGGCGGGCTTTGAATATCTCCAGAGAAGGAGACTCCACAACCCCCCTGGGCAGCCTGTTCCAGTGCTCTGTCACCCTCAAAGTAAAGAAGTTCTTCCTCATATTCAGTTGAAACCTCTTATGTTTCAGTCTGTGCCCATTGCCCCTTGTCCTGTCTCTGGGCACCACTGAGAAGAGTCTGTCTCTGTCCTCGTGACATCCACCCTTGAGATATTTGTACATGTTGATTAGATCCCGTCTCATTCTTCTCTTCTTCAGGCTAAACAAGCCCAACTCTCTCAGTCCTTCCTCGTAGGGGAGATGTTCCAGTCCCCAAATCATCCTGTTGCTCTCCTCTGAACTCTCTCTAGGAGTTCCTCAGCTTTCTTGAACTGGGGAGCCCAGGTTCCTCTGCAGGATTGCTACTGTGTCCACATCCTCAGCCTACCTGTGGTGTTCACACTTTCTGAAAATTTGTGAATCTTGAGCCATTGATTCAAAGTAAGATCAGGTTGTTTGCAGTGATCTGAAATTGTTCCAAGGAGCCTGGGCAGTATCAGCTTGATCTTACAGTGCACTTGTTTGTAGCTTGTCCTTCCAGGAACAGAGCCCCCATTTTCTAGCAGCTCCATGAGGAAAAAGACGCAAGCACAGTAATTTGCTCTTTCTGATGGACCAGCACAGGAACTAAGAGGACTGTATTGTGGCTACGTGCCCAAATGCTAGTGCAAGGTGAACACTGTTTCCAGGCCTCAGATGCACCATTGTGGCATTGCTCTAGCAGAAGAGGAAAACACTCATTGCAGAAGATGTATCCTACCCATCACCGTATGTGAGGCATCGCCACTGCCCTGGCTTCACAGCCTCATGCTCTGGTACTACAATCTCCTCACTGCAAGAGTGGCAGGACGTGGAGAATTGCTGGCAGCATCTATGTTTCAGTACGATGTTAACAAAATGTTCCTGCTCATTTTGAGGACTCGTGCCTGCATGTGACCATGCAGGAAACAAGGAGATGGTCCAAGATTTGCATGAAACATATTAATTATAGATCACAGCCAAGAATGGGACCTTCATTATAGATCACAGCCAAGAACGGGACCTTCACCCATACGTAACCTAAAATATGAAGAACTGGAAGCAAAATTTGGCTTTGTCTGCACTATTATTTGATCTGACTGAAACGTTATTCTGTTCTAACTATTTCTGATCTGCAGAATGGTGATTGTGATTAGCCTCTCAGGGACTTTGTTCAGTCTCTGTTTCCTGGTTTATAAACACGAACCTCTAATTGCTAATGATATCTGGGGTAATTTTGGTCCAGTCTTAAATATAATCCCTTTCATTGATTTATCCTTGGATTATCCCTGATTTTATGCCTGGTTGTTCAAGTCCTTCTACTCTCTCAACATGTAATAATATGGGATTTTTTTCTTACACAGTTACTACAAATCCTGCTCTTCCCTGAGACAACTTTTGCTGTGGAACTTCTCTGTCTTCTGTGGTTCCTATTCCTTTGTTGAAAGAAAACAATACTTTGATGAAAATATTTCTTCAATGGCTGGAGGTATGGGGTGTGTGGAACTGGGGTATTTAAATGGTGACAAAGATAGATAGGTTAAGATTTGGCAACACCTGAGTCTTGGCAGGAGATATACTTCAATTATATCTGAGCCTGACTGGGATCCAGAAATCTTTTTTTTTTTTTCCCCTTAAATCTCCCCAAGGGCTTTATCAATTTGTCTGTTCTGAGAAAGTCTCACACACACTGGCAAGTCAGGTCTCCCCACAAATTGTGCGCTAGCTGCTGTGTTCTCCTACAGGACATCCAGAGGAGTCATCATTCTTTCCATTGTAGGTAGCATTTACATTTATGAATAAAATAGATAACCAGTACTGAGAGCAGAGGCAAGAATACATGACTTCCCATTACTAACAAGAAATGACACAGTTGCTTCCTCTTGTGTTGTTCAAGAGAAATGGAGATTTCTTCCTCATTGAATTGGTATATAGCCTCAAAAGTTCCTGGAGTGCGGAGTGTTCAGATTGGTATGGATTTGGATCCCTCCTTGGGCAGAGGAAGAGATTAAATTCTGCAACCCACTTCCTGGGTGAATGATGCAATATTTCAGATATACTGGTCATATCGTTACCACTAATCGATCCTGCTTAAGAGAAGACTGAGCCCTTCTTGCTTCGAATTCCTACTTTCAGAAGGATACCAGGTGTAGGAGCTTCCTTCCTTCCTTCACACCTAGCACAAGGTGCTGACATCCCTGAAAGCCATGAAGTTTTTTCCCTTGCACATTTGTGTTTGGTGACTTAGCTTGGTGACTTAAAGTGGGCCCTCTGCCTTGAACGCTGATTGCTCTGGCGCCCCATCAGACACCTAACTATCCCTAGTCATTAAATAGCAATTTGGGGCACAAAATCAGAGTGAAGTCCACTCTGGCACGGGTTCCTGCGCTTAAAATCTTTATTGGATTTTGATTTGTGCTCGCTTTTTCTTAGGAAAATGAGAAAAGCAAATCTGAGAAATAGTGGGAAAATAGTGAGAACTCACTGCATTTGGAATTATTAAAAATCCCAGGCTACATCTCTGCTATCTGGAAGGAGGAACCCAGTGATAACTGTGAAAACAGGAAGGAAGCTGGCAGGTAAAGAGGCTTCGGTAGGTGTTTCCTCCTGGGAGCTGCCCTCCCAAACCCATGCATAGGAGCCTTGTGGGCTTCTCCTGCCTTTCCCCATGTTCTTCAGCCAGCCTGGGAGTGAATATTGTGTATGATTGAGAGCAGATATGGTGGCTTGTCGTGGTTTAACCCGGCTGGCAACTCAGCACCACGCAGCCGCTCGCTCACTCCCCCCCCTCCCTCAATGGGATGGGGGAGAGAATCGGAAAGAAAATAAAAGGTTAGAGCTGAGGGCTGAGATAAAGACAGTTTAATAGGAGAAAATAATAATAATAGTAATAATGAGAATGATAACAGAATATACAGAATATACAAAACGAATGATGCACAATGCAATTGCTCACCACCCGCTGACCGATGCCCAGCCCGTCCCGAGCCGCAAGCAGTCCCCGAACCGCAAACCGTCCCCGAGCCGCGAGCGACCAACCGAACTAACTAACCCCCCCCGAGCATGACGTTACATGGTATGGAATAGCCCTTTGGTCAGTTTGGGTTAGCTGTGCTAGCTGTGCTGTACTCCCAGCTTGTAATGCACCTGGGCGAGCAGGAGAAGCTCAAAAAGTCCTTGAGTAGTGTGAGCACTACTTGGCAACAGCTGAAAACATCAGTGTGTTATCAACATTCTTCTGGTACTAAATCCAAAACACAGCACTATGCTAGCTACTGTGAAGAAAATTAACTCTATCCCAGCCAAAACCAGGACATGGCTGTTAAAGGAGCTGTGTTTAATCTACTGCCCTTTCCAAAATCCTGCCAACGTGAGGGCATTTGTCACAGATACCTCTCTCTGAGAAGAATAAAGAGAAAAACAACCCCCCCCAGGCTATTTCAAACCTAGGCACACTCATGCAATTAGAATACCTGCCAGGGAGAGACCATACTTCATTTCACTTAGAGGACACACGGCTTGAGCTGTGTACTTTCGGAGCAGCTACTGGAGCTGTTTTCACCAGCTTAGGGGGAGACCATGGGTGTGTTTCTCTAAGGTGGTGTGAAGTGGTAGTCCTAACCACAGACACCCTTCAGAGAGGGTTCCAGAATTTAAGGGATCTTAATCCCAGGTTGCTAGAACCTGCCTGGTAAAATGGCTGCGGTTTCACCCTGCCCTAGTAGTTGCCTTTCTTCACTGAACCAAGCGTAGCTGTGCGGTAATGGCTGTATTTCACCTCAAATACAGCGGCGTCTGTGTGGCGTGAGGTCATTCCTCTGAAGGCCTGGCTGGGTACAGGTGGGGATATGGAGGCCAGCACACCTTCACGAGAATATCGCGACTGGACGATTCGGCGAGTCCCGCAGCACCCGCCGGGGCGCACGCTGTGGGTACATTTCATTACTGCGTGGCCTCAAGCACTTTTAGAGTGCCGAAGAGCGACGGAGTGCACACGAAACGCGTAACTGGAGGAGCTGGGGGGAAGAAAATGTGGGTTCTTTGGGGTTTTTTTTCCCCCACTTCATAGGTTGCCCTGCAGCACAGCTACC
>NW_009260493.1:6475939-6497207 GCF_000687185.1 Egretta garzetta | reverse complement strand
TGGAAGGGTCTTGTTTAAAAATCCTTGTGTTTTAAGGAATAAGGAAGCTTACCGGCTGAAGTTCAAAGGAGAAGACTGCCCGCTGGGGCAGTCTTTTTAGGCAGGCACCGGAGGCTGCGGTTGTCTCTGCCGGGGCACCCTAAGCAAGCTAAATGGAAATAAATTTGGGGTACGTGCTAAAATATCACCGTAACTTTTCAAAATTTGATCAACGACGACATTCTCCAAATAGGCACCTACCGGTACTTCAGGCACAAATAGGAACTTAAGCAGGAAAAAAAGGTACCTATAGGTAGAAATAGATACTGAAGCATAAAATATTATAAACTTTGGTAGGTGTCTTAAAAAAAAACACTACAAAGGGCACTCCTGATGGTTTCCACCCACTTGCGGGAGCTCTGCAAGCGTGGGATGGCAGGAGCCACCCGATGGGCACTACGGAGCCTCACGGCTGAGGGCCTGGAGGGGACACTGGGTGCCAGGAGCCCAGTGGGTTTCCATGCGCTAACCCACCCCAAAATAACTGGCACACACAAAGTACTGCGATGGAAAAAGCTGTTCACCCCACCTAAAAGCTTGTTAACAGCCTGGCTTGCAAGGGTGTGGATCCCAAGGGCAGTTTATTTACTTGCGGGTTTAGACAGGTAAGTCCAGCTGCTGGCTGCGCTGGTTTAAAACTTCCCTTGAATGGTGGTGTTGGGGGGGGGAAGGTCCTGCCAAGCCTGGAGGCAGCTTCTCACCTAGGGACCAAAAAGGAGAGGGAAAAAGCTTTGCAAGGAGTTTGTGTGATCGCGTATGCCAGGTCTGTGTTTGAGTCCAGGTGTATATTAGACCTGTGTTCTCCTGAGGTTTTCAGGCTTTCCTATAAAACTGCTAATACGGCAGTAACTGAGTCCTGAAACTTGCCAGAGCCCTCGCTCTGCACCTCTCCACGTGCTGTGTCACACTTCAGAGAATTCCTCATAAAAAGACCTCTGCAAGAAGTCCCGGGTGACTTGACTTACCTTTACACCATGCGCAAGGTTTGTGGCTGAGTCTTTACCAGACTGACGAACAGAATAGGGAAAAGTATAAAGACTTGTGTGCAGAGAAGCCCTTCTTTCAGTCCCTTGGTGTTACCTGTTCTGCAAGTGCAGACACAGTCCTGCTAGTTCTGAATTTATGGTTACAAAGCAAAATGTGATACCAGTGCCAGTGCCAAAGACATGACTGCTTGGTGACTAGGACCATTAAAGTATTGTTGTGGCAAGATGCTGGGCTAGCTAGTCTTGCAGAAAGGGTGTAGGTAGGGCAGGGGAGCTGTCTGTCCTGGGTCTGCAACCATGCTTCCAGCTGTGGTGTTGGGTGTTTGTCCCTGGAAGAGTTTCTAGCAGGTCTGTGCTGGTTTTGACTTGGGATGGGGATAATTTTCTTCACAGCAGCTGGGATGGTGCTGTGTTTTGGATTTGTGACCAAAACAGCGTTGATAACTCAGGGATGTTTTAGTTCTTGCTGAACAGCGTCAAGGCCTTCTCTGTTTCACACACACACACACACATACACACACTTAGCGCCCCAGCAATTAGGTTGGGGGTGCACAAGAGACTGGGAGGGGACACAGCTGGGACAGCTGACCCCAGCTGACCAAAGGGATGTTCCCAACCGTATGACATCGTGCTCAGCAATATAAGCTCAGGGAAAGGAGGAGGAGGAAGGGGGACATGCATGGTTATGGCATTTGTCTTCCCAAGTAATGGTTATGCATGATGGACCCCTGCCTGAATGCCTGCCTGCCCATGGGAAGCAATGAGAGTTCCTTGTTTTGCCTTGCTTGCACACACAGCTTTGCTTTCCCTATTGAATTGGCTTTATCTTGGCTCACAGGTTTTCTCACATTTACACTTCTGATTCTCCCCCCAACCCACTGGGGGGGTGTTGAGTGTGCACCCGGGTGGGGCTGAGCTGCCTGGCTGGGTTACCCCACAGCAAAGTTTCATAAGCACAAAACCTCAGACAGCGTAGAGAAAAAAACAAAAAGGAAAAGGAAAAAACACGTAGAAACAAATACATTTAGGAAAATGACACAGAACATGTCTTGGCTGCTCTGCTTTCTGCTTTTGAAGTACTGAAACACGGAGCAGTTGAAAAATAAATCTTCCCTTTACCTTCACCTCCCCTGAGATCCACGACTGCCCTTGTCCTTGGCAGCATGACCAGAGGCCCCTGGCTCAGTACTGCAGCCGAGCTGGCAAGCGCTCGTACACTTCTCTTCCCCCCCACCTGACAAAAGCTGACTCTCTTCACTGAACACGACTGTCTGTCTTCTGGCTCCAGTTTCTGCTGGCCTGCTTGTGGATGGATGAACTTCTGGATGTATGGCTGGATGAATGTGTCTGAGGTTCAGCTGTGCTGATGAGAAGTTTCCTGTAGAGGAAAACTCTTGGCAATGTTGGACGCCTCATAGATAAAACTGCCCAGCTAGTTGAACGTAGGTAGCTAGAGACACTAATTTTGGTGAATGGAATCAGACCAGACTATAAGCAGTCCTTGAGGTCAGATGCAAAATCATGAGCTAGCCTTCCCAAAGAGGTCTTATTTGGAAATGAATGCAAACGTACAGATGAAAGTGAGTCCAAGCAGTGCCTGTGCTCACGCGTGGTTACTTACAGCGCCAAGACTGCCCCAGGTTTATGCAGTAGCCTCAGTTATGAATCACACACATGCTCCTTCGGAGCAGCCTGTCTGATTTGGCCTACTAACATTACTGTGTTTGCAATGCGTTCATCTGGGAGGCATCCATTTGATTTACATTTTTAGATATCGAAATAGGACATGGATTTCACCCACTGCAAGTGTTTGTCCCTGTAGATGTGCTTATTACACACCAGAAGGTTCATGCTGAATCTGCTACTCTGCTGTTTTTGTCCTTTCTATGTTATGGAAAAGATGCAGAGGAGTTGAGATGGGTCTGAACTGTGCTCTGAAGCTCTTACTACCTGGACAAGTAACACAGAAATGGAGTAGCTGAGAAAAATGGGAGTGAACAGTGGGGTTCAGCGTAAGTCAGTGTGACCAAATTCTCAGTCATCTGCTCTCCTTGAAACTGTGACTGGCAAGTGTCTGGCTCTCTACTTCCTCCTGCACTGCTGGCAACAGCTTGAAAATGCCAAAAAGCTGCAGCAGATTTAGTCCAGCCCTTTAGTCCACCCATTCTGTGATTTTAACTTCCTATTCTGTTTGTGGAGAGCTTTTCATTCAATGGGCAACTTCCCTGGGTGTGCTGGCACCGCTCAGCAAGCTGTTGTGTGGGGAGACTCAAGTATCCTTGGTTTCTTTAATGTACGAAGCACTTGGACGCCCTCCCTCCTTCTGAGAAAGCGAGGGCTTTGGAAAGGTGGGGACGTCTCCTCATCTTGGGGCGTTCACAGACCTGGAGCCAGGCTTTCAGGTGCTGCCCTGGCCTCCCCGCTCAGTAGTGTGACACACTTCTGCCAAGCAGCTTTCGTGGTTTAGAGAATGAATCAAAGGATTTCCCCTGCAGTTCCTGGTGCTTGTTATAAGAAGTCGCAACGCATCTTGGCAGCCAAAATGCTCCTGTTTCCTTCAGTTCTGCTCCAGCTGCACAAAAACTGCCTGAGGCAGAAACTGAGTCCCTACATGTATTGCGCGAGGCAGCCCAAAGCTGAGAGAGGTTTGGAGAGCTTTCTAAATAATAAACATGGAGTAATAGAGGCAGAAATAGAAAACAGGAAGAAATAATTTGGCTTGCCTGAAATCCTAGTGAAGGGTGTTGCAAGCCTGAGGATTAAATGCTAAATCCCTGTCCTGGCTCTGAACTGCTAACAGTTTTCCGTCCATATTGGTATTTCTACTGTGCTTGTTGCTCTGAGTTTTCTGGTTTTAATAGATAAAATTCAGGCTACCTAGTTCAGGTGCTTAGTTTAACTGAATTTCAACCATGTACACTGGCTTTTGATGTTTCTTTACTACCAGGAGCACTGGAGAGGGCACTGGACTGTTGGAGTAACAAGATCACCTTGGTGAGACTGTTAGGATGCTGTCCTTCCCAACTAGCTCTGTGTGGAGGAGTCTCATGTTCTCTCTTGCAGAAGAGACAAAAGCAAGGAGTAATCAAATCAGACTGAAAGAAATCTAGCCATCTGCCCTGTGTCACGGTGACCAGAAGTTAGAAGATAAGCAAATTTACCAACCTAGTCTCAATGAGGTTGCTTGTTTTGGTCTTTATATCTATTTCCAGGGAACATTGATGGCCTCACTATAGCAGATAGCTTTCTGATAAATGCTAATGAAGTTATGAGGAACAGATCTGCCTTCTTACTAATGAAAAACGTAACAGTAAAAAGCTAGGGAAAACAAGCCACAACTGGTCCATCCACTTAATGGATTTTGATTATTGCCATTTACTGGAATATTTGGCTTTGGATCAGTCAGGAGCCTTGAAGATGCCTGTTTCATCTCTGTCAGGCACTAAACTGCTAATTTTTAAGGGAGCCAGTAGTACCATGACCTGATCACTGCACAAACTCCAGATGATAGGTGGGATAGTTTTGCTTTTACAGGATAGGCTTGAAAACAATCACAGGTATTAACACCCCTAGTAATGGGAGATTCTGCTTTGCTGAATGCCACAGAAGTGTCAGGAAATTATCCGGTGTTAGAGAATGCTCCAGGGATTCAGAACAAAATCTTCAGTTCCCATTTTCTACCTTCACTGCACCTTCCATCAAATGCAGGACTGAGCCCCCTTTCATGGGAGAAGGTGGAGTTTCTCTTCCAAATGCTCCAATCCCTGGCAGAAGTGTCCAGCACTCAGTGCAGCCACTGAGGATCTTGGGTGCAAACCACGCTGCTTTTCAGACTCTCCAGCCCTGGCGGAAGCAATGGATCTCTCTCTCTCTCCTTTTTCATGTTGTATTGAGAAGTAAGCTGGCAATTTGGCAATGAATTCTAAATGCCCTGCTTGCTTGGTTGGCCAAGGCACACGCTGGATCTGACAGAAGCACTGAAATGTCAAGATTTTGCTGAGATTTCCTTTGAGGTTAACTAGGAAAAGAAAACCGGTGTTAACCTTAACAGACTTGAGGGAACACAGCATGGCACAAGCAACAGGGTAAAACATCTACTGCTGAAATAATGTACCACTGAATGGAAAAAATAGAGCATATAGTATTCAGACCTGAGCTGCGATGTAATGTCGCACAGCCGTTCTGCTCTGGAGGGAGGCTGTGAGTTGGCTGCTCTGTGTCACTTAATCTTGGGTCAGCTTCTTTTTATTAATGCTATTGATATAATCTTGGAAAACAGGAGGGTTTTTTTTTTTCTCCATAAGCATGCCCTTCATTTTGAAAAAGAAAAGCTTTTGATTTCTCTTTAGAAGCAGGCTTAGATCAAACTTGTGTCGATTATGGAAAGGTTCCTATTAAAGATAATGGTGTAAGTGGGGTAGAACTGGTCCCTCCTGAGAGACCTGTTTATGAGAAATTTCTTAGTTGGAAGTAAGAATCTTTTCTCTTTGCCACACAAATGAATTGTGTTTACTAATTGGGTAAGAGGTGATAGCCTTGCCGCACCTCCGTGCCTGAGACTGGAATGTGTTTACAGAGACATGGGACTGTTTTGACAAGGGCCAGGAGGTTGGGTAGTTCTGACACCTGTGCTTTTGATAAACTAGAAGTGCAATTGTCCCAAAAGATTGTGTTGAAATATTTGGGATGGCAATGAGAAGTTAAGGATGTTGCAAACACAGGAAGGACACAAATGCAATTAAACTAACATATTAACTAGTGGCGTAAGGTACCCCAAAGGTATTGTGGACTACCCATCAAACGATGAATACAGTAGACAGTTTGGAGGGCATGTTCAAAAATATTTTGGTTTTTTTAGGTTCATGCTCACATCACGTTTTAAAAGCTGTGGGCTCAGTTTGCTGACAAACCTCTGCTTCCTTGGTAGGAGAGGAACACAGAGACGAGCTCATTGCTGGTTCCAGAGGCTCAGCAGAGCCAGTGACATTGCTGCAGGTGACGTTGCCTCAGGCCCCTTCTCAGCAGTTGCAGTAGAGTCCTGTAGCAAGCAGGAGATGGAGAGAAAGGAGCGGGAGTCAGATTCCCTACCACTAGCCCTGTTGTTCCCTAAAAGTATCTTTGCTTGTAATCCTTACAGAAACAGTTTGAGTGCCAGCTTCAGGCAGAGGCTAAACTTGTAGCTATAATTAATTGGGAGCCTTTTGCCAAATGCCTTCATTACTGCATGTTGAGAATCCTGGTGGGTCAGCGCTGGGGTGTAGGCACTCCTAGTTCCAGGTGGCAACAAGCTCCTGCCAAAGAGAAGAGAGTAGAAAGCTCCTAGCAGGGAGGCCTAGCAGGCACAGGGCTTCTCTGCTCACCTCCACTGTGATTAAATTCCTGATTCAGTAGAACAGAAAACAACCCTTAAACAGATTTTACTGTTTTCCTTTGCTCTTTGGCAACTCATGCCATCTTGACCGCAACCAACTGCACTGCCTGACATTAATTTTGCTGGTTATCCCTGAATTGCTGACTATCCCTTTCTGACTGATAACCACTGGCCTACTCTCAGGCTGCTTTTTGTCTACAGCTTAAAAATGTGAGGCCTAGGAAAACTGGCAGATCGTAAGGATGCTTTCCATAGAGCACAAGAGCTCTCAATACCCAGATGTAAGAAATCGGGAAAGGAAGACAAGACACTGGCATGGATGAGTCAAGACCTGCTGGTCAAACTAAAGGGAGGGAGGGAAATGCACAGGCAGGGGAAGCAGGGACAGGTATCCTGGAAAAGTATAGGGACGCTGCCCAGTTGTGTAGGGATGGGGTCAGGAAGGCCAAGGCATGGATGGAGCTGAACTTGGCAAGGGATGCAAGAATATGAAGGGCTTCTACAGAGATGTCAGCCAGGAAAGGAAGGTCAAAGGAAGCGTACCCCCCTCAGTGAGCAAGACTGGCAAACTGGTAACAACAGACAAGGAGAAGGCTGAGGTACTCGGCAACTTTTTGGCCTCAGTCTTCACTGGCAACCTCTCCTCCCATGCCTCTCAAGTGGATGGACTGCAAGACAGTCTGGTGAGACTCCACCTGTAGTACTGCATCCAGCTCTGGAGCCCTCAGCGCAGGAAAGACATGGACCTGAGTAGGTCCAGAGGAGGGCCACAAAAATGATCCAAGGGCCAGAGCACCTTTCCTATGAGGAAAGGCAAAGAGTTGGGGTTGTTCAGCCTGGAGAAGAGAAGGCTCAGGGGAAGATGGGGACAAACTTTTTAGCAGGGCCTGTTGTGATAGGACAAGGGGTGATGGTTTTAAACAAAAAGAGGGTAGATTTAGACTGGATATAAGGCAGAATTTTTTTATGACGAGGGTGGTGAAACACTGGAACAAGTTGACCAGAGAGGTTGTAGATGTCCCATCTCTGGAAGCATTCAAGGTGAGGTTGGACATGGCTCTGAGCAACCTGACCTAGTTGAAGATGTCCTTGCTCATTGCAGGGGGTTGTGCTACATGAGCTCTAAAGGTCCCTTCCAATTCAGATTATTCTGATTCAATGATAAAACAGGGTGTGGGAGGAAGAGAGAGAATAGCATTGAGCAGCAGAACAAACTGTTACCCATGTTCTCCCACAGCTAAAAAATACGGAGAGGGGTTTTAAAATTTCCAGTTAACCATGAAAGCTCTGTGAAGTTTACTGAAATTTGTATTATGTCTTTATGGAGTTGGGTAAATTATAAACATCTGATTCCATCAATCTGTGAGCTATGCAAGATCAATTGTGCATACCAGGAAAAAGTTCACCCCAAGAGTTTTTAAGATTTATCTTTAAAACTTATTTAATTGTAAAAACAATTAAAGTTTTTTTTTTTTTTCTGTTAGGGTGCCTATAATCTGTGGCAACTGCTTGAAGAGTAAAATGTCTCCGTGACCACACAGGAAAACACAAGCACATTCAGTATACAAGGACAATTATTTGGGGGTGTTTGTGTAAGTCAGTTTAGCAGGAGACAAATAGAGCACACTGTGGTTTTAAGTTCACTGGGAGAAGAATAAATAGTCTCTAAGTTACGTTGCACAAGCTGAGACCCTATGATCTTGTTGTAGATGTAATGGTGCTTACATTACAAGGAGCAAGGGATACCTGAAGGAAAATCATTTTCCCAGAGACGAGATGAGAAACAGCTGTACAGAAATATTCTAAAAACTGCTTATCTTACAGAAATAATAATTCAGCAAACTTAGAAACACATAAACCCACTTTCCAACAGGTAGAGTATTGGTGAAAGGAGTTTTATCTTTGAGAGCTTGCAGAGCAGAGGTCATTCAGGAGGAGCACTGGGCTAAATGTGAAATGGCTTAAAAGACCAGAAGCCTGGAAGCTGGCACAGGTAGTGAAGGGCATGACTGAGAAACCTGAACACCAGTGGAGAGGGCTCCATCTCAGCCCAGACAGGGGGTTTGCAAGAGCTGAACCACTTCCCTCACCCCGTGCCTCATCTGAGGCCAAGAGCAAAGGAGAGGGGTAGGAGAAGTCCCACCAACAGCTTGACTGCATAGTGGGATTTTTCTTTGCTGTTTGGGTTGATGCAGCTTGCTGTAGGGTAGCATTGGCTGGCAACACTCACTGATATATATATATATATATATACATATACACCCTGGAGGTATTTAAAAGAAGGATAGATGAGGTGCTTAGGGACATGGTTTAGTGGTGGGATGGCAGGGTTAGGTTAAAGGTTGGACTTGATGATCTCAAAGGTCTTTTCCAACCAAAGTGATTCTATGATTCTATATAAAACAGGAGCAGGCGATGTGATTCTTACCCTGCTCCCTGGCAAGATCAGCTGTATCTAAACCACCCCGACTGATGTTTCTCTATTTCTTTTTTAATTTTTAAGGACTGTCCGCTTTTCCCAGGGTATCTACTCCACTGGTCTTCTTGGAAGAAAGCAGTGCTACAAAATAAACAAGCAAACAAACCACGTGCAGCAAAACGCCATTAATATCAGCATTAATGAGGTGGCAGGACAGAATGGGCCAGCATGGGGGCAATGGGGAGCTCACCCCACTCAGCACAGCAGAGATTAATGCCACATTAAGGTGGCCGCATGGCACGGCTTGTTACCTTGCCTTCCCTAGATAGTAGTTTCCCTAGATCAGTTTGGCTGACTTTGCGCTGGCGGTCGGGTTTGCCAGACCTCTGATCCTCTCATCGGTCATCTCTGGACTCTGCAGCAGATTCACATACTAAATTTTCACCTTAAAATTTCACTTTTTAATCCAAGCCAAGCTGTTTATGTGTACAGTCTTTATGCTTCCAACGGCTCCGCGTAACCTGCACTACAGTGACAAACTGGTGAGGGGAACTGTGACCTTAGCGGTTAATGCATGGCACTGGGGAAGGGGCATCTGTGTTTTGTCCTCTCCTGCCTTGCACCCCACACTTACTGTAGGATGGTTTTCAAGCCATTTTAGCCTTTTCTATGTATCAGTTTCCTTGTCTGTAAAACTGGAATAGCAACTCCTCTTTCTTTGTATTTAAAGACTGTAAAATGCTTGGAGGGCCTTAAATGTGAACAGAAAGAAAAAATCAAGGTCAAAATTAAAATACACAGATGATGTATTCAAGTGCTAACTTTCCTAATCCATAATGGTCAAAAATGCTTAAATCTTTTGATTTCTGTCACACTGAAGGTGCTTGGGTATTTTTTTAGAGCTCCCTGCTGATTTTAGTACAGGGTGCTGCCGAACACTTTCCTCCACTCCCAGCTGCCTGCCATGACATGATCATTGAGAATTTAGGAACACAAAGCAATTGTCTGCCCTGATGCTGGGCCACACTGCTGTCAGGGTGAGTTTCTGTGAAATGAGAATGGTTTCTGGCACTACAGGAGTCACTGCAGCAATTTTGGATGCTGGCAGACAGCATTTGCTGAGGCTGCTGGCAGAGATGAGGAGCAGTGCTAGCTTTCTACCTGGATGAGTAACTCCTCGTAACTTTGACAAGGTAACGGGTAAGGCAGAGTGAGATCTGGGAGGCTATCTTGCAAGTGATACAGACCTAGGACTGTTCCCTTTCTGCAGGTTTCTCAGCCTGCAGAGACCTTACAGTGCTGTAAAGAGCAGTGGCAAGCAACAGGCATTCAGAGCAGGAACAGCGTGATTGAAAAACACCGCTGTAATGCAGGACGTTGTTCCCCCAGCAGAATGGATGCAAAAGCCGAGAGCTGAAGAAGCGCTACTGGCACGTCTGTCTTCTCTCAGCGAGCAAGGGTTTTCATAGCTGTGTGGTGCTGAGGTGCAAGTCCTCTTCTTAAAACCTAACTTAGTCCAGAAAGATCTGTCTCAGCTAAACTGATTCTGGAGGTTTTAAAAAACGGAAGTCTGTACTTTTTTTTTTTTGTACCAGAAAGAGAAAAGACAGCTTTAAAAAACGGAAGTCTGTACTTTTTTTTTTTTTTTGTACCAGAAAGGGAAAAGACAGTGAGAAATTAAGAAGACCAGCTTAGTGTTACTGCTGGTATAAATTACCAAAAATCTTTATGGTTTCTAGGTGACACTAAACATGAAAATGACTTCCTACACTTACTGCTATGTGATCCTGGACTGATGAAGCTTGAAACCTATATGCAAAACCAAAGCAGAAAAATCTTGACTTGTTGCTGTGTCTTCCTCTTACGGAGAACATTGGTATTTTGAATGGACAATGGGAGAGATCTGCACAGGTTTAAACCTTTGACTTTGCAAGAATTAATCACATCAGACATAGAAACTGCAGCTGTTGAAAAATACAGTGCATGGACTAACTGGGGTTTTAACTCCACCGTATAGATGAGCCAACATTTCTTATTTAAACAGGGAAAAAGGGATTAATTGGTTTTAAGACTTGATAGCATATGAGCAACATTATACCATTCAGCATATTCCAGGCAAGAAATGTCACCCCATCTGTTAGCATTACCGTTGAAGAAAGACATGCTTGTTTGAAAAACCTACGGGCATTGGAAAATTTTCACAGTAAATAGTCAATTGTCCTTGTTTCAAAATGTTCGAACCATGCTGCCATTCTATTTTAAGTTTTGCTTGCTTCACATTCCAATCATTTTGCCTGGTTAAGCCTGTATTTGCTGGTTAGACCTTGTGGGAGTCTTAACTCTCTTCTGATAAACATTGGTAGATTTTGTCAGTCTGAAATTCAGGAATTTATTCCTCTTTTGAGAAGTGCTGAAGCATATGTTTAACTTAAGATTTAATTTGAAATCTGTAGAAATTGAGCATGTTTCTGTATTAATAACGTAATTTGAAGTATTTCCTTGCTCAGGATGTTTTCACATTGTGCGTTTTCTAGACCCTGAGAGTGTTTTTCAGAGCTCCTGCTGGATCTATCTTAACATCCATAGGAAAATCCGTGCTGATTAACAGGGCTAGCTACCCTTTCCAGAGCCCATCTCTCCTTCCAACCAGTGCACTACCAGTCTGTTGCAAATTACTGGACCGTCACAGATGCTAACGCACTGCAGGCATCTCCAAAATGCCCCCGCTTACCCTCTACCCACAGCGGCCCACTCCAAGAACTCTTTCTGATCCCACTTTTGCAGAGAACATCCTCATCCCAGCCTTGTCCAGCCACCCATGTGCTGTTAGCAGTCCTCTGGTGAGGGGATCAGAGAGCCCAGTGAAGTCCAGGCAATCCAGCTGCTTGCATCCAATGGCTGTGCAATTTGGTTTTCCTTCTAATGACCGGATCATTTCCCTGAGCTTCACGTGACAGGTGATCCTGTGTCATGTATTCGGCAGTCATCACGTATTCCTCACCTGGCTGACTTCATGCCGGCTGCAGCCCTTATCGTGCCAGGCACACAGCTCATACTGCATTTCTGCCTGCCTTATTTGGACTTTTCCATCTGCTCGTTCGCACTGTGCAGTAGTTTTTCCAGGGCTGCTGTATGTCAGACCGCAGGTATCCTGCCCTCAGCTGCCTGCTTCAGTCTCCCCTTCAAGAGCCCCGTCACTCTCTCTAAGTTGTAGGCAACAAAACCACACTTACAAATTATAGTTCCTTTTCCAAAACTCTGTGTGCCCACACTTAACTATCAGTTTCATCACCATTAGATTGCATTTTGATAGCTGGGCTTCCTGTTTTTCAAGCCCCAAAGAGCACTGCCTTAGCCTTTTATAGTAGTATTTGCCTTCTATCTTCATGGCTTGGCTTATTTTGTAAACTGGATGCAGTTTTTCTGGTAGTGGTCACATCAGCCCTGCAGACACGGGTGAAATTCTATTTTCACTGCTGTTCTAGTCAAGAAATATATACCCTTTTGTCTTCAACATACTGCTACTTAGTTCTATTAATCTCCCACATCATTTTCAAAATCATTGACTTTAAGGCTGCAAGTAGCCTTATGTTTGAGTATACTCTTTGCTTCTAGATATATGACCTTGCTTTTGGCTGCATTAAGTCTATTAAATGTGGCTAACCAAAGTTTAGTGAAGTGTAATAAAGACCGGAACACGTCAGCTCTCTTATTGCTTGGATCTTCCACGTAATTAATAGTTGCTTCTTGCCTGAAATCTTTTAGGTAGAATTACAATTTCACATGGAAGTAGTTTGCTCCTTGCTGACTGTTTGGCTTGCTGAAGGTACCATGTCTAATCAGTTTAATTTGTTTAATATAATGAGAAGATTTTAAGGCCAAATAGAAGTAACTTTGAGGATATTAAAAAGCCAAAACAATTTACTGGTATTATATTGATGGCAACTGGCACCATTTTTTTCTGCCTCATCAATTCCAGAACTTGACTAAATAACCCGAAAAATTCTTTTGCATATAAAAGAAAGTTCTTAGCCTTGAGAACACTTGGAATGTATATCTTATAAATATGAAGAAGGACTGTTTGCACAATCTAGTATCAGTTCTGAATTTAATGCAAATGCAGATCAAAAGCAAGCAACACTGAAAGTGCTGCGAACTTCCACTACAAATATTTTGGTCCAAAAATTAACTACTACTTCAAAGCATAAATTTATCATGAAAATGCATCTGCAATTACAAGAATCTCAGTATCTCATACCCTGACCACAAGTAATGATAATTAGGAAGGCAATGCCTTTTCAAGTACAAGAGAGGAAATAAATGCTATACAACTTAAGTGTAACTGAAAAGTAAAAAAAAAAAAAAAAAAAATGGCTAAGATGCAGAGAAAGGAGATTACAATGACCAGAGAGCAGAATGAAGTGAAATTCTATAGGTTCATTACCCAGTTTTCAAATTTTCGTCAGCAATAACTTGATTATGGTACGTAAGTGTCCTTGCATGTAGTACCTGTTGGGGCAAGGCATCTTTAACAAACTGAGCAGCAGCAGATACCAGCAGCTGGCAAGTAAGGCCAGAGGAAATACAAACCAAACATAAGGGATACCTCCCTCTTCAAGGAAGGTGGGTTGGCAGCTGGACCAAACTACTGAGGGAGCTGAGGCATCCTCGTCCTTCCTATATGGAAGGTAAGACACTAAACACAAGCAACAGATCTGGAGGCAGCAGTAACTGGATAAAATTCAATGGGCTACAGAAAAAAAGTAAATATTTGTTTCCTACCAACAGGTTAGAGCCCCCACATTGCAAGAGACAATTAAGACTATGTGCAAAGAGGTTAGTTAAGAAAACTTTAGGAAGTACTGGGAATGATTTTGGGTGGCTTAAATGAGTCTGGTCTATAATAGTAGAAATTCTGCCCTTTTCACTTCCGTTCAGGTGACTCTGACCCTCCTCTGTGAACCTCCTGATGCACAAATGTATTGATGTAAGTATTTAGATTGCTACATGTTCTATATTTTTATAAAAACAGTTGAGGACATTTTTTTACATCAGATAAGGAGTCATCAGCATGAAATATTTTACTGTCCTTTCTGGTTTTAAAGTCTATGTCTACAACTGAAATATTTCAGAGGATGAACAGTCACAGTAAATGCCAATGTCATGCAACAAAAACATTACTTGAGAGAAAAAATACTGGTAAAGGTTTTTCTTCAAAAATACACCTAACCACATACCTAGTTTGGAGGGTACAAGTTTTAAACTTCACAGAAAAGTTTTTTCTTGTTTTTTTTTTTCTTCTCATCAAAACCAAACAAACCATTACCGTGATTTTTTTTGATGTTCAAAAAAAGGCCCATTAAGTAGAAAAGTGACAGATAGTCTTTGAAAAGAAAAGAATCACTTGCCCTAATAAGGAATTTCTAGAATATCCTGTAATTTTACATTCCTAAATACATGCCACATGACATGGAGGAAAAGTGAACTTGTACCAGAAGTCCTGGTTCAGGACATCAGGTAAGAAAAGCAAGACCGTGGGTCTGCCACGGCAAGTGGGATGTGTCTGAAGAAGCAGCGTTGCGCCTGGGGCAGACTTCTCCGCCTGAGCTACTCACGCCAGCCTGACGTTAAAGCCATCAGAGAGGAGCAGACACTTGCAGGACATGAGTTGCAGAGATGCCATACTGCAAGCGTCTAAGGCCGAGCGAGACACGGTCCGTTCCACGAGATTATGGGTGTTTCACTGAATCCCTCTGTGCTGCATTTTCCCCCAGTTTAAAAGAAGACTGATGCCTGCTTTCTTCTCCCTTACGTCTCTTGAGCCTGTAGGCACACCTGCTAAAAGAACTGTTGCTGGCGGCGTATCTGCGCGGCACAGTATGGAAAGGCACCCCGCACCTCAGACAAGACTTTCAAGAGAAATACAGAAGAACTGCATCAAGTAGAACAACGTTTATAAAACAGAAACAAAATACATACTGGAATGCTCTTAACTTCCACCAAAGTCAGCTCAAACCATTACATGCAGCAGGAGGGAGACCTAGAAAAGACTGCATTATGTCAAGATACATGAAACAGCCCAGCAAAATGTCATATTGTTGCTTTTTATTTGCTAAAAAGAACTGCTTTCAAACGCTAATAATTTGTTTTGGTAAGAATTAGAATGTGAAAATCATAACAGCATCCTCTGTAAAAATATATCTATATTTTAAAAGTAGAGAATCTCATAGCCATCATATTTTACCTGAGGGGTTTATGATGGGAGTTGAAAGCACGTATATCATGTCTGGAAACTGTTATAAATAACATATCATGAATGAGTTGTTCAACTGCGATGGTTCCAAAAACTTCAATACATTAAGATGTGTTTTCTCCAATGAGTCCGTCATTCTCTTTGGCAAAGGAAACAAGATTTTGCATTTTAGAATATTTTAGAAAATTACTGCTCAGTCTTCCATTTCTACATGCAGTCCCCATTGCTCCTTGAATTGCAGGAGGTACATTTGTTGGGCCTCTGATGATTCATCAGATACCTCTTCCTCATACAGTCTGGACAAAATTCCCTCTTTGTCAGGATCATCACATCTGAATACTCCGTCACACACCTGATTTTCAACACTGGACAAGGTAGGAATATACAGTCTTCCAGTGTGAGGATCCCAATCTACTAATATGGTCTGTTCACTGTCTTTCTCTGTGAGGCCCTGTGCTATTTTTTCCAGCCGAGGATAGGATGTCTGCCCAGATTTTTCAGTACCCAAGTCCACCAAGTTGATATGTGTCTCACCCGGCAATTCATCTGCATCAACCATCTTCAAATCAAGTTCCTCTATATTCTGTCCCAAACAAGGGTCGGCTGCCCTCACCTCTAGTTGAGGGCAATACGGCTGTCCTGTTTTCATATTAACCAAGTCCCCCAAAGTAATCTGTGGCTCCCCTAGTAGCCTCCCAGGGGAAGAGGTCTTCTCTTTCAAACTGAGGTCTTCTAGTTTCTGACCAGGACTGAAGTCTTCAGCCCTTACATCGTGCTCATACTCTACAGTCCCTGCATTTTTCTGTCTCAAAGTATTCTTTGTTCCAGTTTGGCCGAAAGATGGCCAGTTCCCAATTTGGTCGCTTTCCACTTTGTGTGAAATCTCTCCATGTGAAATATCAAGCAAGTGTTTTGTTTCCAGCACTTCTTTTGAAGGCAAATCCTTCTCTTCAGTGCCACTGTAAACAGTACAGTAACAGGGACTTCTCCTTTCTGATAGATGACTGCATTCCTGAGATGGCTTGTACTCATCCATGTTAACAGAGATAAGGTTGACCACTAGTTTTTCACATGGTATGAAAACCCTTTCCTTGCATTTATCAGTGTAGCGCCATACCTGGAAAGCAAAAAAATATTTTTATTTGAGCAAAGTATAATAAAAATACCATCTTGCTGCTTGCATGCAGTATGAGCTGGAGACATTGGTCAGCTCCCAGAACTATGATGTCATTGGTATTAGTGAGACTTGGTGGAATAAAAGTCCCACAACTGGAGTGCTGGGAGAGAGGGCTATGGGCTGTTCAGGAGGGACAGGCAGGGCAGGCGAGGTAGAGGTGTCACACTGTACGTAAGGGAGAAGTTTGATTGTACAGCCCTTACAGTTAGTGATGATGTGGTGGAGAGCCTCTGGGTAAGGATTAGGGGGATGGAAAACAAAGGAAATGTTGTAGTGGGTGTCTACTACCAATTGCCCAGCCAGTATGCAAGCAGTGATGAGTTATTCTATAGGCAATCAGGAGGAATTTCAGGATCAGTAGCCCTTGTCCTCATGGGAGATGTCAACTTCCCAGACATCCACTGGGAATATCACACTGCTGTGATGAGCAGGTCTTGGAATATACTTGAAGTTTGTAGGAGTTAACTTCTTGCTACAGGTACTCAGTGAGCCAACTATGAAAGATGCCCTCCTAGACTTGCTATTTGTGAATAGAGAAGGACTCATGGGGGAGGTGATGGTAGGCGGCTGTCTTGGCCACAGTAACCATGAAATGGTGGAGTTTAAAATTTTCAGCGTAATGAGAAAAAAGGACAGCAGAGTTGCTACCCTGGACTTCAGGAGACCAAACTTTAAGCTGCTCAGGTTGCTATTTAGCAGTGTCCCCTGGGAATCTGCTTTTGGGGGCTTAGCGGGTCCATGAGTGCTGGTCAGCTTTTAAGAACCACCTTTTAAAAGCACAGGGGCAGGCAATGCCACTGTGTCACAAGTCAGGCAAGCGGGGCAGAAGACCAGGAAAAAGAAATTGCATTATCTCTGGAAGCGAGGTCAGCCTTCGCAGGAAGATTACAGTCGTGGTCTGCAGGGAGAAAACATGGAAGGCTGAACTGGAGTTGAAACTGGCCAGTGTTGTTTCAGATAACAAGAAGGGCTTTTTAAAGTACATTAATAGCAAGAGGAGGTCTAAGGAAAACATTGGACTGATACTTGTTGAAGGTGGCCACCTGACTAATAGGGATGAAGAAAAAGTGGAGGCATTCAATGCGTTCTTTGCCTCAGTCCTTAATACTGATAGTCCTCGGGATGCCCAGTCTTCTGAGTCCAAGGAACCCTGAGTGCAGGAACAGTGACCTACCATTTTGTGGACACTGAAATTATAAGGGGCCAGCTGTATCAGCTGAATGCTCACAAGTCCACGGGGCCTGACAGGATTCACTCCAGAGCACTGAAGGAGCTAGCAGATGTTATTGCAGGACCTCTCCCTATCATCCACCAAAGGTCTGGGGAGCTCCCTGCTGACTGGAAGCTTGTCAACACTATTCCAGTGTACAAGAAGGGCGTGAGGAAGACCCAGGGAACTATAGACCCATTAGTCCAGCCTCAGTACCTGGAAAAATTATGGAGAAGATCCTACTGGGTTCTATTGAAAGACATTTAACAAACAATATAATCATCAGGCACAGTCAACAATGGGTTCACAAAGGGAAAGTCCTGTTTAACCAATTTAATATCCTTCTATGATAAGGTCACCTGCCTAGTGGATGAAGGGAAGGTGGGGGATGTAGTTTTTCTGGATTTCAGTAAGGCTTTTGATACTGTCCCTCACAGCATCCTTACAGACAAGCTGTGGGACGAGCGGCTTCACAGTGCACTGGGTGAAGAACCGGCTGAATGGCACATCTCAAAGGGTTGTAGCGAAAGTGGCTTGTCCTGGTTTTGGCTGGGATAGAGTTAATTTTCTTCCTAGTAGCTGGCATAGGGCTGTGTTTTGGATTGAGTACTAGAAGAATGCTGATAACACACTGATGTTTTGGGTGTTGCTGAGTAGTGCTTACACTAAATGAAGGAGTTTTCAGCTTCCCCTGCTTCTGCCAGGGGCACAAGAAGCTGGGAGGGGGCACAGCCAGGACAGCTGACCCCTACTGGCCAAAGGGCGATTCCACACCGTATGACATCATAAACTCGGGGAAGTTGGCCAGGGTGCAGCGATTGCTGCTCAGGACAGGCTGGGTGTTGGTCAGCGGGCAGCAAGCAGTTGCATCACTTGTTTTTCCTGGGTTTTGTCTCTCTCATAGTCCCTTGTCATTTTCCTTTTCATTACAACTTATTACTATTATATTTCAATTACTAAACTGTTTTTATCTCAACCCACAAGTTTTCTTACTTGTGCTCTTCCAAATTCTCTCCCCCATCCCACTGCAGAAGGGAGGGTGAGAGAGTGGCTGGGTGGTGTTTGGTTGGCAGCTGAGGCTAAATCACGACAGGGCTACATCTGGGTGGCAACTGGTCACCAGCAGTGTTCCTCAGGGCTCAATTCTAGGGCTAGTCCTGTTCAGTATATTTACCAGTGATATGGATGCAGGATTTGAATGCACCATTAGCAAGTTTGCTGATGATACCAAACTGGGAGGTGACTCTCTTGAGGGATAAGAGGCTTTGCAGAGTGATCTAGATAGACTGGGCAATGATTATTTAACAAGTCAAAATGCTGGATTCTGCACCTAGGATGGAGTAATGCTGGGCACAAGTATAAACTGGGAGAGGAGTGGCTGGAGAGCAGCCCTGCAGAAAGGGACCTGGGGGTGCTGGTTGGCAGCAGGCTCGCAGTGAGCCCTGGCAGCCCGGAGGGCAAAGCCCCCCCTGGGGGGCCACAAACCGGCCCCACAACTTAAGAAGGATGTGAAGGTCCATGAATGCGTCCAGGGGAGGGCAACAAAGCTGGTGACAGGGCTGGAAGGAACGTCCTAGGAGGAGAGGCTGAGGACTTTGGCCTTGTCCGGCTTGGAGAGAAGGAGGCTGAGGGGCGACCCCATTGCTCTCTGCAGCTTCCTGAGGAGGGGACGTGGAGAGGGAGGTGCTGAGCTCTTCTCCCTGGGACCCAGTGATAGGACACGTGGGAATGGTTCAAAGCTGCGCCAGGCAAAGTTTAGACTGGACATTAGGATGCATTTCTTTACCGAGAGGGCGGTCAAAGACTGGCACAGGCTTCCTAGAGAGGTGGTCGATGCCCGAGGACTGTCAGTGTTGAATAGGCATTTGGGCGGTACCCTTAACAACAGGCTTTAACTTTTGGTCAGCCCTGAACTGGTCAGGCAGTTGGACTGGGTGGTTGTTGTAGGTCCCTTCCAACTGAAATGGTCTATTCTATTATTCTGTTACAGATTTTTAAAATATAAGGCCAGGCTAGACCTTATTAGGATTCAATATGTCAATTTAGGTAAGGAATTTCATTATATAAACCTCCAGAAGGTTAATATGCTCCGCTTTTTTAATTCTATCCAAAGTAAAACTGTATTATGACCAGCTCTACTTCCCCTTTTTGCATCTTCTCTACGTCAAAAGAATGGTTAGAACAATTCTGTCAAACTCTGGTTTTCTTTTCACCAGCACAAACTCAAGTGACTTTGGAGAAAACATCAGAGCTGTCCTTGGGTCATGGATTAGATTACAGAATCTATTCCACAGTTTTTAACCGGTGAAGAGGAAGTACAGTCAAAACCACATCCCACAAGCACAGAGCCAGGTCCCATGTTAAGGTAAAGCTCAGAGAGAATTAAATAACATCAGGTTTCCTTGCAGAGAGGAAGCTGTAGATAAGGTTGAAGTGCAGTGTATGGAGCCTGCATTGTGCAGTCCATCACAGGCTGCTTTTGCGACTCTATGCTAAAGCATCTAGTTAAACAATAGGAATCTTTGTGAAATGAGTCATTTTTCTAACAGAAATAAATACTCTATGAGCAGTGAGTAAAGGAAAGTGCAATACAAAACCAACCAGAAGCTGCACTTCAGTGTTTTCAAGCTTAAATGGAAGACTAAGACCACTAATCTATATGTGCCAGGTAGTCTGAAGGCTCCCCCAAATCAGTAGTGCTGGACCGAAACAAACTGCTTATTCCACCTCCCTCTAACCACAGGGTGCCCATGTGGAATAGCCTTTAGGTTGGGAAAAGCAGTGAGCATCATTAAAATACCAAATCAGTACTTATCTCTTACCTTAACATGAACTGAAACCTGAGCTGGAGAAATAATACTGAAGCTTTCAAGGTGGTCACAAAAAAGTGCAATGGACATTAAAAAAACTCCAACATATAAATAATACATTTATAAAAGAGGAGACTCCTGGAGTTGGAGTTTAGTCTGCTGTTGAGTGGGAATTTTTCACTAATTAGCCCTTTATGTTCTCTGACTGTAAAGAGCTCTGTCCCGCTAGCTCTCCAAGGGAGCCCAAGCTATCTACCCCTACCATGCCCTGTGTCCCAGGATAAAGAATAAAGAACAAGAAAGATGGAGAAAGACTTTTTACCAGGGCCTGTGGTGACAAGGGACAACAGTTTTAAACTGAAAGAGGGTAGATTTAGATTGGACATAAGGAAGAAACGCTTTACTGTGAGGGTAACTGGAACAGGTTGCCCAGAGAAGTTGTGGGTGCCCCATTGTGGGATATCTGAAGAATCAAGGACACTTAGTGAACAATCCAGACCGAAACCAATTGGCCTTGTGACGCTGGTGAGCAGAAAGCCTCAAGGACACTGTGGGAGCCGCCTGCAGTCAGAAAATGATGAGAACAACCTTGAGAAGAAGAAGAAAAGTTGGTGTACGTGACTGAGATCAGAAAGCAAAGCAGGACGCAGGTGGAGAGGACCGTGCGCGTGGACAAGAGACTTTAACGAATCATACCGTAGCTAAGAGCGCGTGTACAGATAGAGTTAACCAATTAGTTAGGAGCTTGTGCATGACAGGGAAATAGAAGCGCTATATTAACCGGGATGTATCAACAATAAATTGGCATCTGCTTGATCACATTGATCGTGTGCAGTGTCCCTGACTTCCACGTCGACATTTGGCGCCCGAACAAGGACCCTCGGATCGGTGTTGGGACATCCCGACGGAACCGAAGACGAAGGGTGCAGAAGCCGGCTGAAGGTGAGTGCTGCCCCGGCACTCGGGAAGACGCTAGCGCAAAACAGATGGGGATCTCCGCCTG
>NW_009260493.1:6473859-6475861 GCF_000687185.1 Egretta garzetta | reverse complement strand
AAAAGAAGAGTCAGCAGCAGCTAAGCTCCTCCAATATATACTCTCTACAAGAGGACTAAGCTATAACTCATCTACCTTGAAGGCTTTGCTGCTTTGGGCAAAGGGAAAGGACTTGATCCCCACGGTTGGAGCTGCTTTTGATGTCCCAACATGGGAAAAAATAGGGGCAGAGCTCTGGGAAGAAATAAGTAAGGGATCTAAGGAGGCGAGCAAGTTCTCCACTGTGTGGAGGCTGATCACTGAAACACTGAAAAGTATGAAAGACGAATGTTCAGCCGTCGCATCTGCTTTTGTGGCTTTGACTCCGGCAGGTGAGTTGCGATCTGCCACCAGCATGCTGGTTTTGGGTCCAACGATCCCTGCCACAGCCCTGGCTCGCGCTGCAGGAGGGGTTCGAGCCCCAGCGGGGGACGTGGCCACGACCCCCGTGCCGGAACCAGAGAGGGAACCAGAGAAAAAAGTTGCGGAAAACTTTCCACCACCACCAGATGTACCACTGCCGGACACCCCGCCAGGCTGCGCCAGTGTAGGCTCGGCATCACGAACCTCTTCACCGGCGCCGACCGCTTCCACCCCCCCATGTCGTGGTGTGAGAGGGAGGATGAAAAGTTGCAGGAGATGCTGAAAAGGCTGGAAACTCTAGAGGCTTTGCTAGAGGCGCCGCCGGAAAAGCCATCAGCCCCCCTGCCCGTGCCACGCCCAGGACTGCCAGCGCCCAACCCATTCGTTCCAAATGGAGCACTGGGTGAGATCGGTGCCTTTGCACCTTTGATACCACCATCACCAGTGGGGGCAGGATTTGGGCAAGGGATGTTGGCCGGAGGGGCCGGGGATCCAACAATGCGGTGGAAAGGGGTGATTCGAGATGCTATGATACAAGGACAGCTTTTGCCTGTGGCATTTCCAGTTGTGGTTGATAATAACGGGAGAAGCTTGTGGGAGGCATTGGATTGGAAAATACTGAAAGAAGCTAAAAGTGCAGTTACTCAGTATGGGCTGAAATCACCTTACACTCAGTCTGTGTTGCAGCATATTTTTTCTTCGCAGTTGCTAACTCCTTATGACACTAGAATGATTGTCCAGATGCTACTGCCACCATCGCAGCAGTTGCAGTTCTTCCAACGTTGGCAAACTGCTTGTGATAAGGCAGCTGCGGTACCTCGACAACAGGGTGATCCCTTGTTTGGTGCGCAAGCTCAAATGCTTGTGGGAGCGGGACCCTTTATACGAGCTGATTGGCAAGCACAATTCACTACAGAAGTGTTACAATTGAGCCAAGAGTTAGCTTATAGAGCTCTTATTAGCGTGCATGACGAAAAAACCAGACCAGCCTTCATGGCGGTAAAGCAAGGTCCCACAGAACCGTATGGCAAATTTATTGATCGACTGCACGCCGCAATTATGGCTCACCCTGATTTGGACGATGGCATGAAAGCAAAGTTCTTAGATAGGCTTGCCTTTGATAACGCTAATGAGAAAACTAAGAGAGCCCTTAGTATGCTGCCAAAGGGATCTGATGCAGGGCAGCTGTTAGAAGCCGCCGAGCGAATGTTAGAACAAGAAAAAGCTAGAGTCATGGCCGCTGCTGTGGGCGCAGCAATTAAGCTGCTGATACCTAAAGCAGGAGAGGCTGCAAATCATATAAGACATAATAAACAAGCAATTAGAGGCAGGTCATATTGTGCCTTCTACAAGCCCTTGGAACACCCCCATTTTTACCATTCCCAAAAAATCAGGGAAATGGCAACTACTGCACGATTTGTGTGCAGTGAACACTGTTATGCAGGACATGGGGGCATTACAGCCGGGATTACCTTCCCCTGTAATGATCCCTGAAAATTGGGATTTGCTTATCATCGATTTTTACTATTCCTTTACATCCAGAAGACGCAGAAAAATTTGCATTTACAGTACCCTCACTCAACAAACAAGAACCTGCCAAAAGGTATCAATGGGTGGTATTACCCCAGGGCATGAAAAATTCTCCCACATTGTGTCAGAC
>NW_009260493.1:6467270-6472800 GCF_000687185.1 Egretta garzetta | reverse complement strand
CAGTGGAATCATCAACTTCTTACAGGTCACACTGCAGACTCTTTGCAGATACTCGAACTGAGAGCAGTGTTATGGGCCTTTCAACACTGGCCTGACGAACCTCTAAATGTAATTTCAGACTCGCTCTATGTGGTGGGGACAGTACAGCGCCTAGAACGTGCCATGATCAAAACCCTAAAAAATAACACTTTGTATATGTTATTGATGCAGCTATTGTTTTTGTTAAACCAACGCAGGGAATCCTACTTTGTGACACACATTCGTAGCCATCAGTTTGATCAAGGCTTGTCGATCGGAAACAACATAGCAGACAAGCTAGTTGGTACTGCTTGGAAAAATAAGAATGTCAACCTGTTTGAGCAGGCTCATTTGTCTCATGATTTTTTACATTAATCTGCTAAAGTGTTGGCAAAGCAGTTTTATTTAAAGCTGTCTGATGCCCGAGGCATTGCGCAATCATGTCCTGCTCGTCAAAAATCAGGATTTGGCCTAGGTCTTGGTGTAAACCCTCGGGGCTTAGGGGCTTTGCAATTATGGCACCAATCACGGTAGCGATGGAGGTGTGTGTATAGCGGCATTCTACCAACCACAGTGTGACTCGTGTGTATGTTATTGTTTTCTGCCTATATATGCTTTTGCTAACTGCGCAATAAAGGAGAACGACCATACTCATATTGAGATTCTATCATTACTCCGGGTCCGACTTCCCTTCCGACAGCATTTTATGTACTAAATTATTTGAGGTTGACAGGAGACCACGAATCTCCTCCAATTGTAATTCACCACATGTCATTGCAATCTGGACTGCAAAAAAAGTGACTTGGTGAAGGTGCAGTACCGGGATTTAAAAACTGGGGAATGGAAAGGCCCGGCAGAAGTAAAAATGACCGGTCGAGGTTATGCTTGTATAATTACAGATTCTGGACCATAATAGGTACCAGCAAAATGTATCCAGCCCTGGCTGCAGCATCCCAAGAATGATGGACAACCTCAGATGCCCGAATAACTGCGGCTGTGTTTCACAACTACAAGGGAATATGGGAAAGCTACAAGTTAACAAGGATCCGTGGGACACGTTTTGGGATAATTTGGGTGTGGAGCACTGAAATGGCTGTGTGATTTACTAATGCATGCTTTAGTATTCATTTTAGCTGTTTTGCTTATATTAATTCTTATAATACTGCGCTGTGTAACTGATATGATAAAGAAGGCTATACATGGAGTCTGGATTGTTCAAAAACAAAAAGGGGGATTTGTGGGATATCTGAAGAATCAAGGACACTTAGTGAACAATCCAGACCGAATGCACCTGTTATGCTTGTGAGCAGCAAGCCTCAAGGACATTGTGGGAGCCGCCTGCGGTCAGAAAATGATGAGAACAACCTTGAGAAGAAGAAGAAAAGTTGGTGTACGTGACTGAGATCAGAAAGCAAAGCAGGACGCAGGTGGAGAGGACCGTGCGCGTGGACAAGAGACTTTAACGAATCATACCGTAGCTAAGAGCGCGTGTACAGATAGAGTTAACCAATTAGTTAGGAGCTTGTGCATGACAGGGAAATAGAAGCGCTATATTAACCGGGATGTATCAACAATAAATTGGCATCTGCTTGATCACATTGATCGTGTGCAGTGTCCCTGACTTCCATGTCGACACCCTATCATTGCAAGTGTTCAAAGTCAGGTTGGATGGGGCTTTGAACAACCTGATCTAGTGACAGATGTCCCTGTCTATGGCAAGGTAGTTTGCCTAGATGATCTTTGAAGGTCCCTTCCAACCCAAACCACTCTGTGATTCCATGATTCTGGTATAAAGCTGGTACCTCATCAGGTGCAGGAGGTGCCTCCATGCACATCTGAACACACTGCAGCAGCAGCTGCTCTACTCCTTCTGAACCCTCCATGAAGCATTCAGTCCCTCCATGAACATTTCTCCTATCACTTCTGCGCTGCTCTAGATTTCTTCAGAAAGATCAGCATGTTCAAACCAACTCCACTATAACTCCCCTGTCATGCAGATTAAATTAACATCAGAGTGTTCACTCCTTACTGAAATTGCATGTTTGTTTAGAGGTAGCTGTGAGAAAGCTCTGCTGGGCTCATGAGCTGGAAACCAACAGTGTTTCTTAGACTCCGTGTGTTCTTACTAAAAATTAACAAACTTGCAGCTCTAAGGAATTGCAAACATTGTTATGTAGGAACTGTATTTGTGTTGTCTGAATAACAGAATATATTTGTTGGTACATTTTTGGGTGTTAGGAAACAGTGCAGTATTTGAAAGCATTCTTGAAATCCAGATTAAATTATCTGTATGACATGCATGTGCTAAATCCTTCACAATCACAATTAAATGGTAGAAGGTAGTACCCAGTAATGGTCCTAGAAAACATCGTGGGGTTTCTGCACTGCTTAATTATCTTCTCTTTTGTTTCTGATTTCAACCATTTAATAACTTTTGTTCATTGAATCTCTGCTGTGCTTCTTCCCAGATAAATTTACGGAGTCCTGACTTCCTAACAGAACTTGCCTCAGTGCACCTCAGACCTTGCTTATGGCAATGACTCTTCCCAAACGAACAGCTCTGTTCTGGTCCTCAGTAGCTCTGGTCATCTTTTCAGAACTGGTCATCTTTTTTGATATGGTTGCTAGCTTGAGTTATTACTCTGTTTTTCTTGCATTTAGTAACCCTCAACAGAATGTTTTTTTCTTTATCTGAGTGGCAACCAGAGCTTTATCTGCAGCTAGCCATGGTTTCCTCCCAACCAACTCGGAGCCCCGAAAAACGCACAGCTCTGCTGCGAGTGCCAAGGTTGGCAGCGTCATCCAGCACCAAAGAGCACTTACCAGGTTTGTTGGATGTTTCTGTTTGCTGACGTGAATGTACCTGTGCACACAATAGCACGTCATTGAAATCAAAAGGACAGCCAGCATGATAGGCAGAACATATCCAAATGCAATTGTGATAGTCTCATCTGCTGTTTTATCTGTTAAAAAAACAAAAGTTTCCATTGTACAGACCAACTTTTTAATGCGTTCAGATAGCAATGTGCATTGCCCACATTGCGTTTTGGATATGGGATGTGAATGTTTTAGATAAACAAGGAATTTTCAGGGAATTTAAAAAAAATTACATTTGAGTTACAGGACAGATTTCTATTATTATCTAAATTATAAATTAAATTCTAAAAAGCAGTAACAACCCCTCCCTCAGGTTCTCCTGTTGCTAACTTCAGACTGACCCAGCTCTGCCACTCCCAAACCTTGTTCAAGGAGTAAAGATCTACTCCATTCGCTAAGACTCGAAGAATGCAGATCCTTTTCTTCAGAGGTACTGTCGTACCTTCCAGTCAGTAGATCCCAGATATGTTTTATTAAAGGCAAAGATTTTTTTCATCAGTACAAACACACAGGGAGGGGAGAAACAATGCTAGCTTTTCACTCTCAGAATGGATCCATAAAAAACTTAAACTCAATCACCACTATTTTTTCTAATTTGAATCCTCTTTTTGTAATTTGCCAGCTTGCACATACCTTTCAAAGTAGCAATGCAATGTTCTTTGGAGAACCCACTGTGCAAAAGCGGTGCAGTGACATGTATCTGCGCGCTGACGCAATAAGCTGTTCCAGGTTCTAACCAGGGCACAACCAAGGTGTTGTTGCTGACGGAGAAGAACCACTGGAAGACATAAAAAAAGCAGTTTTTTTTCCCCCCTTTACCTCCTCACTTACAGAAAAGTAAAGATCTCATCTACAAAATGTGTCACAAGCACACAAATTTTCTGGAAAGAATAATGATATTGTAAGAACTGCTGGCTCCATCCTTTTTTCCAAATGCAATCAAAACTGAAGTTATTTATTAGGTCACATCCTCTCTGAATATTTTATTTTCCATTCAATCATTCTTTTACCACTACTGAACAATTTCACGCTTTATATGAAGTAGGACTGCGTGCCACCACCAGCCCACGTTCTCATGCTCATGTTGCAATAGAACTAAAGCATCACTCTGTGATGCACCACTCCAGCCCTGCCCTGACGCATAGGCCAGTGAAAGGCACACGATACAGTTCCACAAAATCTTTCCAATTGGGACGTTCTGGTAAAGATAGGAGCCTTAGAATAATGGGTGTTATGTAGATCTTGGAGTTCAAGGTGGAGCAATTGCTCTATATCAAGCATCTTTTTTAAAAAACCAACCAACACAAAACCAAAAAAACCCCTTTTGTATACCTCTAATTGCTAACCTTGGCATTTTAATATTCCCTTTGACAGAAGGTGACTTTTTTGGTGTAAAGTTTCTGTCTTTTTTCAGGAAATTAAGAGGTCTGCCAGAGAGAGATTGTGCCTGGAGCACAGGAACAGAAGAATGAATGGGTTTGTAACTGATCACCGAACACTTCCTCATCTACTGTGTTTATGCTGGAAACCACTACTCGCTAATGAAATGTAAATCTGCAGAGACAGATCAAGGAAGATGTTCCGATGTGGTGGCAAAGGATGCATTTTGTCACGATGTATTGCGAGTATTGCCAGTAGACTGACTGGCCAGGCAGCAGCTCTGCTAAAGAGGACTGGGGACAGGCAGCAAGCTGAACGTGAGCCAGCAACGTGCTCTTGCAGAAAAGGAGGCACACAGCATCCTGGGCTGCGTTAACAGGAGATGAGGCAGCAGATGGAAAGGAGGGCTTATCCACCTCCACTCAGCACTCATCAGACCACATCTAGAATACCATGTCCAGTTTTGTTCCCTGCCAAAACAGTAAAGACTGACAAACTCGAGTGTATTTAGTAGAGGATCATAGAATCATTTAGGTTGGAAAAGACCTTGAAGATCATCAAGTCCAACCGTTAACCTAACCCTGCCATCCCACCACTAAACCATGTCCCTAAGCACATCATCTACCCGTTTTTTAAATCCCTCCAGGGATGGGGACTCGACCACTTCCCTGGGCAGCCCATTCCAGTGCCTGACAACCCTTTCTGTGAAGAAATTTTTCCTAATGTCCAACCTAAACCTGCCCTGGCACAACTTCAGACCATTTCCCCTCATCCTATTGCCCATTACCAGGGAGAAGAGGCCGACCCCCACCTCGCTACAGCCTCCTGTCAGGCAGTTGTAGAGGGTCAAGATGGCTGGGGCTGGAGCACTGCCCTGTGAGGAGAGGCTGAGGAACCAGAGCTTGTTCCATCTGGGAAAGAAGAGACGCCTTCAGGGGGACCTAACAGCAGCCCCCAGGATGACCCAGGGAGGTCACCAGGAAGATGGAGGCAGGCTCTTCACAGTGCTGAATGGTGGGAGGATGACAGGCAATGGACATAAGTTGGAAAAGGGATGTTCAGACTGGATTAAAGAAACACTTTTTCCCCCCGAGAGGACAAGTCGAGCAGTGGAGCAGGTTGTGCAGTCTTCATCCTTGGAGGTTTTCAGGATGCAACTGGACAAACCCTGAGCAGCCTGGTCTGAGCTGACAGCCGATCCTGCTTTGACCAGGACTTTGGACTAGAGAGCTCCTGAGCTCCCTTCCAACCTGAA
>NW_009260493.1:6457764-6467243 GCF_000687185.1 Egretta garzetta | reverse complement strand
CAAAGCACATTTCAGGAAGCACAGATTTAACCGGTACAGTTCTACAGCCTTGTCAAAGCTTACCCGCTTTTTTGTTTTCTTATTGAGGACAGACACGTTGTATTGCAGGCCAGGATACACTTGAAGCAGAGAGATCGACTCTCCCTCAGGACTTCTCTTCCACTTCTCAGGAGCAGTCAGAATGATAGAAATAGATTTCTCAGTGGAAGACACACTTACCATGGGTGGATCAATTTTAGCTGGAAAAATGAACATGCACAAAAAGCAGTCAAATGCAGCAGAGGCACACACCATGCAGTTTCTTGAAGTGGATGATACTAAATTTTTGTCATATTCTGGGGAGTCTAAGCAGGACTTCAAACAATTAATTTATATTGGTAGGAAATTATTTTATCAGATAACTAAGAGGATCTTTACAGCGAGAAGGTAGACAGTGACTTGGAATTTTGCCTAGGAATTCCTGTGACTTCGCAGGATAAACAACCTTGAAACTCAATTTGCTAAAACAAGCTAAATTGCCAGTATGTTCTCAGATTATCTGGCACAGATAAGAAATATTGTGCTCTAGAGTATGATTACTGCTTGGTTTAATAGAGCCTTTTCAAAATCAGAGTTCTTTATACTGCGGATGTGCCACAGCTTTTATTTGCCTCGAGTAAAGCTTTACCATAGCATAAAAGAGTATTTAATATCTATAAGATCGTATATATCACACACATATATCCAAATTCTAATATGATTATTTCAATTACTTCTGCCAAAACCACAAATGTGGAACAACTGCAAAAAAAAATCTAACCTCATTTTAAAATTAAAATATCATACGCTATGAAGGCACACGCAGTCTGAACACACAGCATTAATCAAAGCCATTGAACATCTGGCTGCGCGATGAGCTTTTCTTACTGTCTGTAAGAGGGTTGAATCGTGTGGTCTCAATCCAGTCAGAGCACATCCCATTTAGGAAGGCTTTAACGCTCGCATAGTATTGTTCTTCGTAGTCAGAGGTCTCATTGGAGAGGTCACACCAGGTTCTGTTGATATTCTTGCATTCTGGCTTTTTAATCCATTTGCCAACACCATATCTATATCGAAAGAGAAAGGAGCTGAACAAAAGCTATTGCCATGATATTAGTCACCTGGTAATATAGCACAGAAACTGATACGACCGCTAATAAAACAATTTGCTTGTTCTGCGGAAATCTGCAATTTCAAGGAACTCCCAGCTTCAGTTGAGATAAAACATAAGATCTCCACAAGTTTTATATAAACATAAATCATAGAAGGCCCCAGGCAGAAGAGGTCATATGGAACTAACTGGGTTGTTACTGATACCAATCTAAGTCCAGTTTTGCTTACACAGACCAGAGATCCCTCACCTTCAGTCTCCACAGCTTTAGTTTAAACACAGGATAACAGAATCAGGGTAACTATTTATATAGAGACAAAGAGTTCTGTCAGGATGGTCAGCGGCTCATCCTGGTGTATGGAGACAGATTATGCCCAGGGTCTTCAAGATGAGTGGACAGGAGACTACTCATCACTGACGTTTACTTCTTTTTCTTGTTTAAAAGAAAGGCTCCACTGGAACACAATAAACTTCAAAACCCTTTGAGTTGAAAAAGGGGCATATACATGCCACAAACAATGCCTCAGTACTGAGCAACTCTTACACACTAATAGAAGAAATCAAGGTTTCCTTGGAAACTTCCTGTCTGGAAGAAGCTCCTGCTCCTCAAATTCACATTATGCTGAAAGGAATTCCCCTTGGCCTGCTAATTAGTAAAGGCATGGGGCAGCTTCTACATGACTGCAGGACAGTATCACTCACCAGCATTTTCTACCCAGCTCAAGTCCTCACTCTTCTAGGCAGGTAGAAGCACATACGAATATTTTTGTCTTCTGTGTGAGAGATGGCCATACCTATGACTACAGACCCCTCCGTGGACCAGCTGACCTTGCAGAGGCAGCATAGCTAGTGCTTTCTGAGCATTCCACCTTCTACACAACTATCGTTCATTCTGTAATTACTGAGCACTCTCCCCCTTTCTGGGAGGTGGACTATGCTGCTCCTCTGTTAGCACAATGAGCAAGATCTGGGAAAGAGAGTCTGCAGTCTCTGACTACAGAAGCAACTCCTTGCTTTTTTTTAGCAGCCAGCACAAGCGACAGGAGACTTGTGGAGATCTAAATTTGGTTTAGTGTCATGAAAAAATTACTAGACCGAAGAAGCGTTCATATTAGAGATAAGGATTGGGAACATTACATCGTCCATGACTACAGTGCTATGCCCATTTATAAGCTAAACTTACAGCACTGCCCTGCAGAATGACCCAGTGCTCTCTCGGTGGGAATAAGAGAAATGGATTCTGGTCCTCACTCAAATTCCTTGATATCCTACAAAGGTGAAGACCTTGAAAATAGAAGGGCCTGATTCCAATCACACCACTTGGTTGTCTACAACACCACTTGGTTGTCTACAACACTTGATAATTTCAGTGGATTTTCTCCTAGACTAGAGAGGCTTGTGGGATCACAAGATCTGTGGGAGTTGGGTCTGTTTGAAAAGACCAATGAAACACTGGGTACTGTTAATATTCTATTAAATATGACATGTCCAGATCTGTTTAAAAGTGTACAGAAGGCTAATGTGTACAGATGCCAATCCACAGCACAGCCCTTCTTCGTCCTTCTGTCTCATTTCTCAGGAACGCCCCTGAAAGCATCCATGTTGCATCCTGCACTTCTTTAATAGGAAGAAAGTGTCCTTATAAATTTTTTTAACTGAAGTAGGCAGTACCAGAAGTAAAAGTTAATAAACATACTGCTTAAGGCTAACCCACATTTTAGTTCTCCTTTCTTTACTTTTTAGCAGACCTACCTTGCATAAAGATTTTTAAATTATTATTTAAAATACTGAAATAAAAGTCAGTGAAAGATCAAATAAACAAGGCAACTTACACTGAATACTTCACCCTGTAGAGTACTCCATCTCCTGTGCCTTCTGGTGCTGACCAGTGAAGGACATTCCTCATGTTTATAGATTCAAAATGGACATTCCTAGGGTTGGGCAAAGAACAATACAACTCTCCTGAGAAAGAAAATAAGAAAGGAACAACATATACTAAGAATCTGCAAATATATATGCTTCCAAGTGAACAAAAAAAGATACTTATTTTTAAGCAAGCCATAAAATTCTATATACTGCCTTTCTTATCACTAAAGCACAAGGTTGTTGGTCATGGAAGTTAATTTTTTTTTCAAAAGCGTCCCTAGCTAGTGCAGTCCCAAGTTCCATCCGTATGATTGTGTTTTTTCTCTAGCAAAAATGGCTTCACTATTTATGACAGACATTGGCATGGAAGTATCAAACCAGGCATTTTTAAAAAGACCTGTGAAGCCTACTGCAAACACAGCTTGACAAACAGAAGTATGACTTCATGCTGGAGAATCAAGCTGGATGATCGCAACAGCCCCAGCGCCATTTAATCTGCCACGCTGATTCTCCAGAAAGTCAAAAGTGAGCACCTACTTGTTAGGTCACTCATCCAAATTGTTCTTTGCTGTACCAGCTTTCGAAATGAATAAGCCAAGACATCAAGGGCTCTTAAGAACTCCATTTCACGTCTTCCTAATATATACTCCTAACCTAATAAATTTAATGGAGATGCTCACATCGCTAAACTGCTTGCAAAAGGGAGGCACAGGGGCACAGGGGCAGAATCCCAAGTTCAAGTTGTGACTGAACCCCCAGCACCTCCTGCCATGAGAGCTGCGCCCATGGGAGCGACCCCAAGACCAGCCCTGAAGCTGCAGCTGGTGGAATGGAGCTTCTCATTGCGAGTGGCCACAAGAGAGTAACAGGGAAGAGAAAAAGTGAATCTGTGGTTCTTCAGGACTTCTCAAAACCCCTTAAGGTCTTCCTCCAGGGATGCAATTCTAGTTCTTAAGAAAAAGAAACAAAGGGGGAAATAAAGCATATTAACACAAACAGTGGGAACCTGTCTGAATTAATAGTCCTTGATCTTTGTTACTTCCTTAAGCAGACCTTAAGGGGTTTTTTGTAGTATATTTCACTATTACTAGAGTAACAGCATCCATCCCCCTGTATACGCAACATATAGTTACTTTTGTAAGTAAAAGTCACCACCATTTTCCTGATTAACTTGCTGGCTTCTACCTGTCTTTGAGCCAAACAGTAAAAGCTTTTCTCTTCAACACATTTATTAAAACAATCTCCTTGCAATTCTGTAGAGACCAATTACTTTAAACTGTCTCAGTGGAAACTCTGGGTTTTCCAAGCCTCTAGCTGTATGTTAATGTTCAAAACAAACTCTGGCATATGCCTGCATCTGTATCTTCAGATCATAAAGCTGTTTATGGAGGGTATTTCTAATGTTGCTTTCTTTTATCTCTAGCAGTTAGCTAGTGTTCAGTGGCTTTCAAATTCTTTCTAGTCAGGGAACAATTTTCGTCAGATATAGTCCTTAGGGCAAGCTTATTTATTTACAAAAAGTATGTAGAAAGTCCTATTTCCTTGAACACAGAAATGCCCAGTGACCATCATCTTGCAAAAGCTCAAACTACAGACTCAGTTATAATGAAATGAAAAAAGTTTCAGGATGGCAGGGGATGCAAAAGCAGCAAGAAGAGACCTCCAGGAACCTGCCTTAGTCTAACATTTGCTTCCAAGTGGGAGATACAGAGCTGAGAAAACGAAAAGTTTTAATTTCCACCAAAATAAACGTCCTCTGCAACTGCTTTAGGTGAAACTAATCCAAATGTAAAAATGAAGCTGCCCAAGAGAGCAAAGAAAACAGCCTAAAATTTGCAACATCTGTTCAGTAAAACAGAGAAGCTCCGAACCCCCTAACATGCACGCTACTGAAACCAAAACAAAACCAGCATTACATGGACTATGAGAAATCATCCATGCATCAAGTTTCATTCTTTGTACCACATCCCAGCATTAAAGGGTATGAGACTTTGGGAAACCCATCAACTGCATAACTAACAATCGGGAATAAGAAATTTTTTTAAAAAATAAATAAAAATTCAGAAGTCACACAATCCTGCCCAAGCCCTGAGAAAGCCAACCAGGCAATCCATGTAGAAAGGGAGGGAGGGACTGAGGCACAAACAAACTTTCTGCTGCAATTCCCAAGTAGGAGGAAATACAACGTAGGTATTTTCTTAGATTGCTGGGAATCAAAGCCATAAAAGGCTTCTCATTAAAAAACAATGAGGAAAAACTAAAAAGCCCAACGAGGAAAGATTTAAGAATAAAACAGAGTCTGGAGGAGAATACAGTATATACTGCACGGTCCAAACACCGCTGGAGGGAAGATGAAAAAAAATCTAGCCCTTAAACGGCAGCAGATGATGTGGAGATTTGTTTCTGGTAGCTTTGGCTCTGAGCGAGGCATCTACTTTGCAGTGGTCATAAGAGCAGAGGAAGAGGAAACTCTCCCATAGGTTGGTTCCTCTCTCTATAGTTAGAATGGACCAGACTGGGCGCATCTCTCCCCCTCCAGAGGAGATGTTGGTCAAGCCCATCAACCTTGATCTCTGCTTCCTCGGCACTTAAACTTAACAGAGATCCACCTTGTCTGGGGAGGGGTGGTGGGGAACACTGTAAGTCTTTACAGGAGAAAGATAACCTATCCTCCATGAACAAGGAGGAAAAGGAGCGGAGTTCAGTTTCAACAAGAAAGGAGGTGCTGGGAGTAACCCCTTGTGGGAAGAGGAGCGACACACGAGGATGGGTCACCTGGGTGGGCTGCTGGATTTTTCGAAGGGCAGATTTGAGAAACATCTGCCAGAAATGACACTAATTTAGCTGATTCTGTCTAGGCATAGTGGAACAGACTGGGTGATCTCTTAAGGTCACTGCCAGCCCCATCTGACAGGTCTTACACTATCTGTGAAATCTGGCTTTGCACTGTGTATTAACAGATTTGGCAGGGGTACTGCTAAATCAGGTAAAGGACAGCTAAAAACGTCCTTAACAGCTCACTTTTTACATGTTTTTTTTCTTTAGGGGTTTTTTAAATGTGTACTGCTTATCAGGCCAATCCACAGTCACTGAACTGAACTGGTGGGGGGCAGCTAGCTCATCACAGACAAGGAAATTACTTCCATTGGTTTTCTGAATAGTTTTTGTTTGCCTGTACCTTTTGACATTTGTCCATCCTTGCATAAAACCATGTATATTCCTCAAGCACATTTTAAAAGAGCAAGAGTCATGCATTTGTCTGTGACATTAAAATATTTCTAAAGTAGTAACATGTAAAGGTGGGGTTTTGTTGAAAATTTTTTTTTTTTTTTTTAATTTCCCTCCTCCCAGTGTGGTTTCTGCTGTGGTAAATGAAGTTTCAAAACAGAAACACTGACTGCAGCAGATGAGCCAATCTCGGCATGCAGAACCCACAGACTGTATCTTTACAAGATCTAAAGCATTACAACACTGCCGGCGTGCTCCCTCTTGCCCCTAGCTCAGTGCGATTTGGAAGGCAGAGGGACGGAGACCGTTAACTTTCCATTTGCTGCAAAAACCGAGATGTCCTGGTTTCAGCTGGGATAGAGTAAATTTTCTTCATAGTAGCTAGCATAGTGCTGTGTTTTGGATTTAGTACCAGAATAATGTTGATAACACACTGATGTTTTCAGTTGTTGCCAAGTAGTGCTCACACTACTCAAGGACTTTTTGAGCTTCTCCTGCTCGCCCAGGTGCATAACAAGCTGGGAGTACAGCACAGCCAGGACAGCTAACCCAAACTGTCCGAAGAGCTATTCCATACCATAGAACGTCATGCTCGGGGGGGTTAGTTGGTTGGTCGGTCGCGGGCAGAGTGATCAGAGCTCGGGCTGTGTGATCGCGGCTCGGGACGGGCTGGGCATTGGTCAGCGGGTGGTGAGCAATTGCATTGTGCATCACTTGTTTTATATAGTCTGTATATTCTCTTACCATTATTATCATCACTATTGTTATTCTTCTCTCTTATTAAACTGTCTCGATCTCAACCCATGGGTCTTACTTTTTTTCCTTTTCTCCGATTCTCTCCCCCATCCCACGGGGGGGGGAGGGGGGCGGGGACTGAGTGAGGGGCTGCGTGGTGCTTAGTTGCCAGCTGGGTTAAACCACAACACGAGATTTGGTTCCTAGTTCTGGACCTGCCCCTTTTGTGAAGGCTTCTGTTTGCCCTTACAACAAAACATGCAAGTTTTTTATTCCTCAATCCTGCATCTGTATAACAAGATTAAAACTACTATACTCCTTTATTTCTCCAGGAAGAGTTAAGAATAAACTCCTTCATGCCTATTCAACACTCAATAGTATCAGGAGGCATGTGCAGAAAACAGATCATACAGAGAGCTTGTATGTTCCGTGGTTATCAGTCAGGAAAGGACTCAAATACATCCGTCAGCTGCTTATCTTTAAACACAATATATCCAGTTATATTCTGATTTTATTTCCATTAACTGGTATAAATGGCATGGGTGTCACATGGAGTATTTTCAGTTCATACTGGCCTATGTGAGAGCAGAAATCAGTCACACACATGGCTTTGCCAGGTTTAGTCTGTCTCATCGATAGCCTGCAATGGCTGTCATCACTCCCCAGTAAGTCACTTTATTTATTTCTTGCATGGAAAAAACTGGAGTCCTTATTACTGTCTTTGGAAACACTGTAAATCAAACCTTGAGTAATATTATTCTTTACATCTTCATGACTCTGCCCACCTGGACTGGAAAGAAAGTAATATAGGTTTGTGAACTTCACCACCACAACGAAGAGCCGAGTCCTGATCTTAGAATAAGCTATTGCAAGACTCTCCAAAACCGACATGACTTAGCCTGAAAACACCTTCACGTGTGAGGACAAAAAAACCCACTGACGTCAGTGAGATTATTCACATGAGTAAAAGACTGCATGGCAGGTGCCACATCTTCTCTCTGTGGAAGTGTCTGCTGGGTTTAAAAACGTGGTCAGTTTTAATTGCATAGAGGTCCCTGCCAGGTATGTGCCTTGCTTGAGTCAGTACTATTCAAAACTTAGTTTTCCGTAGCTCTCTACCCACCCACACGTGCATACACACACACACACACACATACACACACACACACACACAAATATAAGCACACATAATCTCCATGTTACAACTATTATCCGTTCGGCGTATCTGCTTTTTATCTGCTAGAAGGCATTGCTGCCTAGCTTGGTGACAAACAGCCGTGTTTAATTCTCAGTGCTGAACAGCTAGAGAACACACACAGCGGCAGCTACCCGTGCCCTCTCGCTATGAACAGATTTGTTAATTTATTCACTTGAGTTAGGTACCTAGTAGCTACAAAGCGTAAAAAGCACACAAATATATAGAAACATAATTGCTGTTTTTTTGGTTTTGGGTTTTTTTTTTCTTGTATGCTGCCTATAGTTCTGGGGTGGGGAGAAGGCAGGGGACCCACCGAAAGCTGGCCTGTTGGCAGAGAAACGCCTCCTGCGTAAGCAGTCTCTCAAGCAGAGCCACCATCTGCTGTGTTTTACTGTGGCATGGCTACAAGGGTGCAAGTACGCAATTATCCAATAAAATAAAACAACAAAGAAGGTCACGGTGCTTCTCTACAGACAACTGTAAGATGTAATTTAAGACAGTGAGTGATGTGGAATGCATTAAGACAGAAAGGTGAGCCCTACTGCAACACAGCTTTGCCCAATAGCTACAGCAGTAAAAGCCAGGGACTCCTCCCCTACAATCATCTCAGAATTTAAACGAGGAACTCCTTTTCTGACGATGACAGAGACCTTGCCTTCAATTACTGTTGTATTTTCCTACACGAAACTGGCTCTTAGGAGCACCTCTGATGGAAGCGGCTCCTTTGCCCATAAATTCAGTGCCCAGCACAATGCTGCAGGCACTCCCTGTGCCTCACCATTTGCAGGTGCCTCTCCAAGGCCACAGATCTAATCCATGCTCATGCACCTCGGCAAGAGGGCAGCCTCTCAAACAGGCTGAGTCCCTGATTCACCTTTTCCCACTGAGAGCTCAGACCCACCAGTGAAGCATCAAGGAATTAAGGAGCAATCTAGGACACCAAGTATTTGTTTCTGGCGATGCTGTAAACCATGGCCCTTTCTTCAGTCTTCCTGTTCAGCTTCTGGTAACTTCCACCAAACTCCTGTGACATCTTGCTTGCTCCTTCTATGCTGCTGCTTCTCTTTTTTTTGGAAGGAATTTTTGCACTCTCTTCTTCCCCTCAGCTCATCTGTTTCAATGGGTTATGTTGTTCTCAGAGAAAAATATTCCCTCAAACACATGCCTAAGCGTAACATAAAAACGGTCATCAACAGTCAGAACAAACATCCATTTAGCATCGTGTTTGGTGGCACTCGCTAGCAGAGGGTTGGGGCTGTCTTTTCTGGCACATCTGCATCCTCAAGCAAGCTGGCACTGGCCGGGCCGGGATGCAAGGGGGGA
>NW_009260493.1:6457069-6457746 GCF_000687185.1 Egretta garzetta | reverse complement strand
AGGGGAGCCGAGCCAAAATCAGAGATCAGAAGTTACAGAGAGGAAGGGAAACCCAGCAAAGCCAGGAATATATGTTAGCAAATGTCACTACCTGCTATTAGTCATTTTAGCAAGAAGTTAAACAAATGAGTTAATTTTTTTTTTTTTTTAAGTTAAGCCGCTTGAAAGTTTTCCTCTGTGCCAATTTTTTTAGACTCCAACTCAATAGGCTGGATAATGAGGAGGAGGAGGAAGAGGAGGAGGAGGAGGGAGCTGTTACAGCTGAGCTGCCTTCCTCCTGGAGGGTTGCTGGAGCTTGGGGACCGCTGGGTACAAAGCTGGGCTAGCGAAACCCTTTGACTCGAGCAGCGCTGGTGGGAATGCGGGGAGGAGCACGAAGGTGATTTCCTGTTTGAGTCATAACAGCGCTCGAGAGCTAACCACGAAGCACACTCTTGCCCTCCCAGAAGAGGAGCCCGTCGCTCCCTCTTCAGAAGGGGCACAGGGGAGCGGGAAGAGAAAGGCGGGGATGGAAACCGAGTCCTAAAACTAAGTGTAAACCAGAGCATGGAGCAGACAGAAAAGCATGAGAGAAGAGGTGGGGAAGCGTGAGAGGAGGACGCAGACTGGGGCATGGGGGGTTTGTTTTTGAAGAAACAGGCAGGCTGCCATTGGAAACAGGTGAACCCCTGGAGGTT
>NW_009260493.1:6449432-6457014 GCF_000687185.1 Egretta garzetta | reverse complement strand
ACTGCAGCTTGCCCTGAGCTGCTCTCCTCCTCCGTGTGAAGCCTTGCATTTATTTATCCAAACCACGTCCCACCTTATAAAAACACCCCTACAGAGAACATTGGTCAAAGAATATTTCAGTCTCAATCCAGAAAGACCCAACTTCAGAAAGGAGGAGAAAGTCTTCCCAGTCCATCGAAGGCTTGCTAGGAGACAGCTAGAGAGGGCCACAGCAGCTGACATCCACTCCTTTTTGCTAACTTGTATGACAGAAACAAAATAAACTGTATTTTCTTCCCACTGTGTTGAAGGCTTGCAAGTGCAAGAGTAGAGCTCATACTACCTAACCATGTCCTGCTGCAAAAACCTTTCCTTGATCCACTCCAACAGGAGAAAGTTATTGTAGGTACCTTTTCTATTAATGCTGAGTGATCAACACCATCCTGAAACAAGGCGAGTGAAATTCAAGGTGTGCTTGTCTGAAATTACTTACAACCCCTTCAAAGCTTTCGGAGTCATAACCCATCAGAGGTGTTTGGTGGTTTGTTTGGTTTTTTTAATTATCAAACTGAATGAGGTTTTTTTAAGTTTGGAATGCAAAAACATTTTTTGTCAAGATGAACTAAATTAATTTTAAAAGCCCACTGTTGACACAATTTCTAAAACAGATGTTTTGAAGTTATATAAAATATTAAAAATAGCATTTAATTGTCCAGCATTTAATCTCTTCTCCCTAGAACACATGTAGCATTACCAATTTATTACTACTTAGATCAACCACAACCCAACAGCCAAGAAAATGAAAGCTGAATTAGAATACCTCTGACACCTTACATTTGTTTTTCCAAATATCCAAGGGTTAAGTAAGCTTTCCGCTTGAAGTACTGTAAAATTTATACCGTGTGACAGTCATCAGCCAAATCCCGATACACCACATTTTGGAACACCCTTAATCCATCTTTACATAATTTTTTTTTTTTTTTTTTTTACACACACAAACTGAGCAAAAAATTAGTTTTGGCTTTCATCATTTAGTGCTGGCTAATATCTATTAGGCAGCAACAGGCCGATTAGAACCGACAGCATTATATTTATTGCCTAACAGGTGTTGCTCCTTGCTCTCTGACCTACTGTCTAGAGAAGAGATTTTGCTTTTTGTGGAGTCCAAATTAACTTAATCAGTGAAATCCCTTCTTCTGAATCCACGTTTTCCCTTGGGCAGGAGATGGAGTGTGGTGTCAACAGAGGATGACCGCTTGCCTTCCTTTCTGAGGGACAGGCAATCCTCAACAGATTCAAATCAAACACCACCTTCTGCATCCAAGGAAGGACCAACACTCCTAGCAAGCTTGCGGTGCCTCAGCTCTCGCAGGCAATCAGACTGATGGGGTCACGCAGCCACCCGTGCCCACAAACGGCCTATTTCCAGTCCCCAGCCAGAGCTTGCAAACGGCAAGAGACAATCTGAAGTGCACCCCATGGGACGGCCAGCACAGCTCTAGGTTTGACCTCTTGCATGGTGCTGGAGACCAGCCGGCAACACCCCAGCAGACGCAATCAGAGCATCTCTGCTACTCAAAGCACCTGCAGAGTATTTTTCCCTCTTGCGTCCCACGTTTACACTTCTCCCCACAGATGATCAAGGTCATAAGTGCCTTTGGGAAGCAATTGCCTATGGATACCTTGCAAGAAACGAAGGTTTCCTGGGGTACCCACCCATTTCAGTTGGCCTCCTGTCAGGTGTGTGGGCTGGTGTGTTTTGAGGCACTGTATGACTGTTCAGTGTCCCACAGTAACTTCAGATGTGAACAAGTCAGTATCTAATTATAGGTACAGTAGTAATTTTACTATCTTTCCTGTACTCAACAATCATTTTTTGTTAAAACCACCAGTCATAATTTTTAGACTCGCTTACCCGCCCATAGATTTAAAGTGATTCTGCTGTAGAGAAGTTATTCATCGTAATCATCTATCTCTTTTACACATAAGTTACGGAAGACTGCCTCAGAAACCGTGTTAAAGGCGGCTATGTGCTAGATCCAAGGGACAGTGCGGTGTCGCTGACGTTCAAAGGAACAGCCACCATGCTTTGATGAGCTCAGGAGGAGCCTGACCTTCGCCTGGTGAAGAAGCGAGCTCTCGATCACGTTTGAACTACTGCAAGTTGATTTAGACTCCGAGAACTGAACAAGTCTGCTTCTGTGTCTGCCTGCTACCTTCTTACGGTGGGGAAAAAGCCCCGTCAGCAATTACAGGTGCCTCAGTCAGTTTGCAGTGCTTCTGAGCCACATCCTGTACTTTAACTATTTTGACTGCAGTACCCCCTAAGAGCAGAATATTGATGTACTTTCGGAAAAGACAAGGAAAGCCAAGAGAAGTCAAGTCTTGTGCAAAGCAGACGCAATAATAAATACTAGCTCAGCTGCTCCCTCCAGCCTTTAAGAAACCCGTAGGAGATAAATTAACCCCCTTCATCTAAGAGCTGTAATACCCACTCGTGTGCATTTTTCTGCTCAGAGCATGGTTAAGCTCAAACACATAAATCTTGATAACAGCACGTAAGATCCTCGCACGCATTCCTGTTGGATGCATTCCTGTTCCCATCAGAGAAATGGGAGTGGGAAATGCAAGGCTGAAAAATAGCTAAGCAATCAGGTGAAATTTAACTCAAGGTGCTGGGGTACGAAGAAGGGAAGAAGGAACTACTGTCTTCCTCCTGTCCCTTTATTGACCTTAAAATGCTCTTGCAGTAGCCAGGTAGACAGGAGAAGTCAGCTGTTTTTCACGAGAAAGAGATATAGTTTATTTAATATCTTCATATGTAAACTATCCCATATCTCCAGTCCTACAACTTGTTTCCATTTCTTTCTGATTTATCTAGTTTTACTGTACTTTTTTCGAGATCAGATGAGCAGTGGATAAAAACCTGCAAGTTACTGGTATTCTGAGTATAAAGCACAAACAGATCTGTACATCTTTTAAACACAGCTCTCTAATAAAACCTCATTTTTGTCTAGGAATGGGCCTGGCTTCCAAAATTTAGGCTCTTACAAAGCTAAGCTTCTTAAAATACGGAAGCTCTTCTTTGGCTCATAAAGCGTGATTTTTCTCTCTCTTTGCTATTAATCCTGTAGTTGTAGATAATCAACACCACTTCTTGGAGAGAAATCAATCAGCAGAAATCAATCTGTACAAGCCACAACTATAAAAACAAACATAAACTGGATCCACACACGCACAAATGACTTGAGCTAGAATGGTGAACCTGAATGTTCGCACAGGGAACTGCAATGCACATCTGGTTTGGACTTCAATCACAAATCCCAACAACGTTCAAAGTTTCTCTATAGAATGAACTACCTCCTTTAACCACTTCCACTCATGCCTAATTAACAGGCAATAAGAATTTGTCAAGTTGTGGAAATCATAAGCGGAGCCAAGCACCAGGGCACAGATCGCAGCACTGTCTGAAACAGCCTGGCATGAGATTGGAGGTTGGAGATGAGAAGGTAAGGATGAGCCTTTCAACTATATGAACATGACACTCCATCTACTGCAGTCCTCCTTATGCCAATATCCCTTTTTTACTACGTTACATTTATTCTCCTCTCCTCCATGCTGGCAGAGCACCAGGAAAGAATATCACATAGCAACACAAGCTCAGCCCTCCCATATACTGCCACTCTTACTACTGAAGCTTAATGCCCTCTCGAGTAAACACACAGAGCATCACCACCATAAACGCAGCTTAATCCTGCTCAGTACATAGACATACACTAGGCAATACAAAATACCACATGCACAAAATTGTCAAGTCTTCTGAGGCTTCAAAAAAATCATTATATTTTACAATATTTCTCCCCACGGCTTTTCTCATCTCTCCCGTTGCACGAACATATTTTTTCTTCTTTGAATCATTTAGCTAATGAAAGACGCCGATTTTCTGTGAGTTCTTACTGTGTTCGGGTAACGTACAGCCATCACTTCAAGTGCAACCTATGAACTTCCCAGGACATGGACATCACAGAGCATATGCACAGGGCGATTAGCCTATTATTGTGTGCACGCTGCATGCCCTATATATGAAATAATCTGATGCTTCGGTACACTGTTTAATACGTTAGCTAATACTTACTGGCTGTGTTGATGCAACAGAGCAGCCTCTTCTCAGATCCAAAATGCACCCTAAATCACTTTGTGTCAATACTTAAACATCTCAGCACTGTTCAACTTGGAGCCAAGCATTTCACTTCTGTCCTCCACAAATTATGACTGGCGCTCAAGGACCATGACTTTGTTTCTATCAAAATAAGCTGAACAGGTCACTTCTGCTATCCCCGTTTTCGGGGGGAGTGAATTGCAAACAGCAATTTCTCCCCTCCTCTCAAATCCAGGAGCAGCATTCACCCACGGACTTTAAGTTTCTACAGCACCACGTGCACGCTGACATCAGGAAGCCTTCTCAGGGATTCACTGTGGGTATGTGAGAAGGAAAGGATGTGGATTATTAGCACTGGAATATTGCCTGCCTTCTGGATGGTTTTAACATGATAAAATATGTCTGGGCATCAGTATAGCCCCTGAACTCCAGCTCAGTGGCTTAACTTCAAAGCCCATGCAGTGACCCCTTTTATCCTTTTGTTCTGTATTTCCCAGAACAACATCTGGATCAAAAGGGATGTTTTATACATTTCAAGCACTCTAGTAACTGTGAAAGCAAACATACTGAAATCTGCTTGAAGGGAGGCCTCAAGCTGCTTCTCAAAATGTAGATCTATTTATTAGTAAAAATACGATAAAGTGGAAGATGAAAGACAAGTAAATTAAATCAGGCACATCAATGCAGACCAAGCAACTTAGGCAATTATTAGAGAACATTAAAAGGGGGAAGCTTTCAAGTCCCATCATAAGAAGTGTAGTTAGTATAGCCATATACCAACTCCAGTGGGATCTAGGGCTATGTATATGTTAGTGAGTAATGCACCCCAACATGAGCAGGTCTGTTACATGAAAATGTTGGTATTAAGAAAATCTTGTCTACACTATACACCTGTCGGTTTTTTTGCTTTTTAACACTGGACTAGCTCTACCTGCATTAGATACGCTGATGGAGCACATCTTCCAGGGCAGCTTCATCCAGAAGAAATCCAGTTCCAAGACTGGGCCACAATACAGATGAAAGCACAGTAAGTGAAATGATTGAGAGATTTGCTTCAAAAAAATCACATGCCTTACCTGAAGAAAAAGAGTAAGCACGCCTTAAATACATCAAAAAGCTGCTATTTTTGCAGTACAACATTCAGGCTCATTTCCCTTTCCTCAGAGTAAGTATATATTGTAGCATCTGTTGCATTCTTTTTTTTCCTGTATAAACCTACAAGACAGAGACTGGACTCTACAGGCTAGAAATTTAAAGGTTCATAACTTCAGAATAATGAGATTAGGGAAATCTCCACTAGGAGTATGGGGAAGGATTTAAGATGGTGCTTGGTGAATGAATAGATTAAGATTCTACTCCTTCCAAAATTCAGGATGTTCCTTCCTATCCGTATGAGTTACATGCAAACACCGGTAAAATCTCTCATGTGGTAAAGCAGAACATGCTACATTTCTTGATCCTGTTGATTAAACAACAAATTTTCCTTTTTTTTTTTTCCCCACTTGCTTTTCCATTTTGCATTTCCCATGTTTTGTCATTTGTTCTAGAGTACAGCTTTTTAAACAGCATGTGAGACACCAATTTACAAAAATGCCAGTGGAGTGCAGTGGCAAGTAAAATTTTTCCCCCTGTGCAAAACCAGGTAATGGTCAGAGAGCCTGTAAGAGTAAGGTTGTACCCAGTAACACACTGCAGTGAAAACGGAGGGTGTTTTGCAAAGCTCCAACTATAAGTTAGTGTTTAAATGCTCCTGCCACAGAGTTCAGAAAGGAACGCAAGAGAACCCAAAGGGATGGGCACTGTAAGATGCAAAAGCTTGTGAAGTCCTTCCGTAAAACTGCTTTGGGCACCTGGGCTCCTGTACAGTCTGCTCCTATTCTGGCAGCAGATCAAGCCCTCAGGACAACCTCAGGATTTTCAGGACCACATCTGCTTGCAACTGGCAACCCAGGCTGCTTCTCTTGGAAGAAGGTACCCAAAGAGCAACTCCTCTACCTATCACTTCACTTTGGAGAAAAAGCAGGAGCACTGCACCTCATGTAATTTTTTTCATGATTAGCAAAATACTGATAGACTGAATTAGAACAGTTTTTACTGTCTCATGCTGAAGAGGTGAGCTGAAGCCTTCAGCAAAAGGCACAGTTCTCCTTTCTGTGCTGGTATTGCTGTCAAGAAAAAGCTGAAATTCCGTCCAGCTAAAGCCTCAGGAATATGCAAACAGATTCCCTTCTCCCTTGAACAAGCATTAGACAAAACCAGCATAACTCCTTTAATATTTTTCCAAAACTTTCTTTGGAAGCAAAAACAATATTAATCAAATTTTAAGTTGTTGGGGGTTTTTTGGTTTTTTTTTTAAAAGGGCAACCGAATGCCAATTATACAGATTTTCCAAAACACTTGCACTGATGTTCAGCGGACTTAAAGAAGATGAAAACAACATTGCCAGTTACCTAAAAAGAAGCCAGCATTGCTGCCTCTGAAAGCCACTCACAGTCACTGATGCACCACGGAGTAGTTTGTCGAGAGAGTTAACTGAGACACGGCGCTCGGTGCTCCTCATGAGCACGCAGGATATGACGAACAGCCCTTACTACCATCCAGCTCCCACGGGATCTGGAAGTTTTGCTGCGGCTTTAAATGGGAGCAGACTCTGTCCTTACGTGTTTCGCTTTGGAGGCAATATTCGCAGCAGAGAACGACAGCAGAAAGCGAGAGCACGTTTCTCAGAAGATCCACTCATCTCTGCAACGCCTTGCCCAGTTTCATACTCGAGGGATATAAAAAAAAGAAATCGCCTGTGGTGCTTTTAACAGCAGCAGGGGACCCACCACACACATACACGTTCCACCGCTACGGTTTACAAGCTCATGCCCACTCGGCAACACCATTCCGTGTGGCCAGGCCGTTTGCTATGGGGGAGCTGCTCCCACAGCCCGCTCCAGCGACCACCTTTCCCGCTCCCTCCGTCTCCCCGAGCCCGGCTGCGTGCCTGTCGGTGGGGGAGTGCTCCGGTGGGAGAAGGGAACGGGGCCACTCGGGACGCCGGCACATCAGCTGGTTATCTCTGCCAAAACCCCATTCTGCCTTTTGGTTGAAATCTGTCTCTTGACTGCTCAGGTCGGACCCCCAGGTTTGGCGACTGTCAAGCACGAAGGAAGATACAAACACCAGAGATATTTGGGGAATTACCCCGATGCACACAACAAGGACTATCTCAAGAGCACGCTATCGACTTGCAGCTGAAAGCCAATTAGCGCACGGCTTGGAAAGCCAAACTCCAGCGTAACTACGGAGGAAAGAAAAAGGTGAAGCAGCGTTACAGAAAACCCCAGTCCTCCTTCTTCCAGTTAAGTACCGGAGACCCAAAACGCGGACGTTAAATAAAAGCACCGCTACCCAACGCGGGCGCCACGCAGCGCCCCGCTCCCTGCCCCGACCGGCGGC
>NW_009260493.1:6388825-6448945 GCF_000687185.1 Egretta garzetta | reverse complement strand
TCATACCCCCGGGTTTTTTTTTTGCAAGAGGAAGCCGAAGGCCAACGTGTTGCGTCTTTGGGCTTGCAGATGTCGGGAGTTTTTCCCGTCGCTTGGTATTAAATAGCGTGTTTGAATGTGGGAAGAGGCTGTGGAGCCTCCATCCTTGGAGTTGCTCAAAACCCAGCTGGTCACGGAGCCGAGCGCCCTGCTTCACCTGACCCCGTTTGGACTAGCGGTCCGCAGAGGTGCGTTCCCACCTCAGCCGCCCCGGGGTTGTGAGAAATAACAGGGGTTGGTTGCGAGCAGAGCTTGAGTGGGGCTGCTCGGTGCAACTCTCAGTGAGAGCAGAAGGGGGGGGGAACCTGAAAGGGAGGGCGCTGTGCCCCTGGGGTGCTACAGACCGAATGCCGGGGGAGGCTCTAGCAGTTGGAAGAGCCGTGACGTGGGCCCTTCTCCTTCCCTCCAGTGGACCCCTGCCAGCTGACCTGTTCGCTGTCCTCCCGGTTGTTTTGCTCCCTTCTGCCTTACCCTCTCATCCTGGCACCCATTTGCCAGTTTTCAGTTTCTCAGTTTCTTCATCGCTGGTTACCTCCCTGCTATTTCCCTCAGGCTTTTCTACGAGCAAGAGTTGATACTCGACTGCTGTGTATCAATCTGCTTTGAAGTGATACCGAAAAGGTACTTTGATGAAAGATCACACTGCTTTTTCTAACTGGAAATTTTTCCAAGTTCAGTTGAAACCTCTTGAACTCTTGTGGATAAACATTGTTGGCATTTTAAGCAGAAGTGGGAGGAGAAGGCCTTCTAGTGGTTTTTATTCCTGTACCCTTGTTCTTGGAAATGTCCCGGCTGACTTGGCTTAAAGCCTGAGGAAGGCTTCAGCCTGGCTTCTAGACTGGGAACCGTGACACAAGTGGTTAAAGTCTGCCAGTGTTATAAAGAGTGAAACCAGCCCCTCAATTTCAGTGTCTCCGTTTTCTTTTTTTTCTTGCAGAAAAAAAAATAACCAGAATTTGTGTATCTTTGCCTCCTGCCAGAGTTTAGCACCACCTGTATGCTCTGCTGTCAGCTCTGACTGCCTCTACCGCCCGTGACAGCGAAGCTTTGTTTCCATTTTAATTTGGTCTTCCCCAACTCCGTTTTTTTTCTAAAATAGAGGATATATGTAGCAAATTAGTGATAGAAGAATCTAACTCATTTTAGTGGGACAGAGTCTCTCTCATTTGGATTAGCCCTTAACTTCTGTAGATTTACTCCAGATTGTTTGCAGAAGAAAGTGGTTAAGAGCAGAATTTAGCTTCTATCCAAAGTGGCTAAAAGACTGAGTTGTTTGAATATTTTTTTCTTTATTAGAGTAGTTCAAGAAGTGAAGTTATTCACATAATGGAAAAAGTCAGAAGTCCATTTAGGATTATGTACGAGTTAATTTTGCAAAAACCTCCAATCCTAGATGTGTTGATTTATGCTCCTTTTTAGCTGTTGGGGCTATGAGATGGTGTCAGGATTAGCTTCTGCCTTTGTCAGACAAGCATGGGAATGAGATGATAATCTTTGCCGATAAAATGCTGTGTGGCAGGTGTTAAGGAGCGGCTTGCTTCTCCAAGGAACTTGCTGGCAGGCTTGGGGTGTTCCTTTGCTTCTTCACCTGACCTCCTTAGCCCTAGAAGCCCAGCAGGAGGGAGGAGATGCTGAGTGTGACAGGGTTGAGGGTGTTAAGCAGCTCGAATGCATCGGTCTGGGACTGCAAGGGTCCTTTTTCTCTTCCCTGTCCCTGGATATGAGAGAGGCAACTGAAATCAAGTCGTAGTTGTGCTTTTCAGCAACCTCCCTCTCATTCTGAGTACTGCTCATGTTTCTAAGAAAGGTGTTTATTCTGTGGAACAGTGCACGTGTATGTGTGTGTACATGAACACAGACAGCTTTTGGCTTCAACGCTAGCAGTGATCCTACCCTCCTGTCTCAGCCTAAGTCGCTGTTGGCTTCCATTGGAAATCTGCCCGAGTGAGGCATGCAGTGTCTGGCCTTGTGTTTATGCCAGATGATGGTGATGTATTGACTACGCTTGGGTGGTGACTATTACTGGGTGTGTTAACGGACAAAAAGTGAGGTAGATGGACTGCATAGGTATTACTACAGATCATATTTATTGTCCGCAAACAATAAAGAAACTTGTTTGGACAAACCAGAATTGGATTCTAGTCTGGAACGTCAGGCTGCTGCTGAATCTGCGCCCACTGAACAGCAAAGACAAGAACTTTTCAGTGACTTTTTCTCCCACCAGCAAATAGAGGGATTGCCTCAGAAAATGAGAGCCTACGCTTTGCTCTGTAAATATTTTAACTCAGGAGTGTAAATAAAAAAAGACTCGTTTCAATGCAGATAGCATCAGACATTGCCAAATGTATTAATAAAGAACACCACATTAGGAAGGAACTGGAAAGTTCAGAGATGTGGCCAGGATCCAGTCTAGCCTTGCAAAACTGATCTTTCTATGGAAATATTTAAATGGTTGTAATTAATCATGCAAGGGAGGCTGCCTTGGCCAACTTTTAAGTTCTACATGGAAAAGACAAACTTACGCTGTTACTCAGAAAACATTTCGGGAAATTTTGGGCTTTGCATTAATTTGATAGAACAATTGCAGCTTAGTATTCTTCAGTGGAACTTAAAAGAAGAAGTGCTTGAAAATATTAAAAGATGCTCTCGGGCTTATGTTTTAAATCCAGATGAAGAACTGAGAAAGACATTGTTTGTGTTTTGTGCTCACTGTAGGAACAGACCTGTGCGCCTTGTATATCCAGAATGCCAGCTACCTTACTTAACCAATTGATTTAGGGTTAGATTGGGAGGCTTTTGTTTTGATAATATATAGGCTTTTGGAATCTCCTTTGCATACTCATCAGCACTGTGCTGTAAATCTTTATTCTGCCAGCCAGGTTAACACTCAGGCGCAGGCTTCTAGGTTTTGCTGCTGCAGTCAAGAGGCCGAGGTCTTGCTGTTCAGCTCAGTAGAAGATAGATGGGAGATAAGCGTGTGCTGTCCGTATCAATGGGAAGATTCTGACTGCTAGCTTTTCTACCCTCCGTGCTGTTGTTTAAAAAGTTGTGACAGGAAAGGATCCGAAGGAAAACACAAAAAAAGCGCATTCGTTTGTGATTCTTCCTTTCGATTACAAAACTCTGTCACATTTTGAAAATAAAAGAAATATATACTTAGGCAACAATAAGTTAAATAGCACTTTTCCCTTTCCTGATATGTGAATCCGTCAGAGCTTTCCAAGAGAAAGCTGAGGAGGGCAAAATAAAATTGTTCTGAGTGTTATTGAAGAGAGTTTTGACTGATGACTCATGTTCCTCCAGACAGAGTTTATGCGTTATTCCTCATGCTGCTAGTTTCAGTGTAACAACAGTTATTCATCTTTCCCCATAAAGTACCTCTTGTGAAAGAGATTCTTCATCATCTTCTGTCATTTACTATAAAAGAGTATATGAAAGTTCATGATTTCTAAGGTATGCAAAATAGCACGGTTATTTTCTGTTGTAGGCTGAAACAAAAGGATCGGATGTTTATACTTCACTAAGAACTTGGGTAAGAGATCAACAGATCTCATTTAAACAGTGTTCTTCTCCAGAACTTTGGAAAAAGAAACATCTCAAACAGTCCTGCTTTTGCTTACAGTGAACTGAAACACCTTAGAAATTGCTTGTTGTGTCTTCTTTTGCCCTTTGTAGTCTCATTGACTAAACAAAACAAGTAATCTTAAAGTCAGAAGTAAAACAAATCAATGTCAATCAAAAATCATTCTTACACGCAGCTGTAATTAGAAATACACCTTTACAGAGTGCTCCCTAAAGCACAAGCTCAGGTGAATGAGATTAGTGCATATTCTAAACCCTGAAGTTCCTTAAGTGGTGGATCAGTGTTAGGTTAATGGTTGGACTTGATGATCTTAAAGGTCTTTTCCAACCTAAACGATTCTATGATTCTATGATCTTTCGCAAATGCTTTGCCTGCTGCCTCTTGCAAGCTGTTGCTAATAAATGCAAACTTGACCAAGGAAGAAGTTTTGATATCCAAGCTCCAGTGGGTGTGTGGATGCTTTGCATACAGGCTCCCTTAAGTGAAAAGGGTGGAAGTGGAGATACACCTCCTTGTCCACCCCTGACCCCTTCCACAGCAGCCAGAGTGACAGATGAGATGGTCCCACCTGCAGCTGACCCTCATCTCTCCCCATCATGGCTGAACTGAAGTGAGTCTTCCTCAGGAGACCTTCTTGACTGTTGCAGGTCAGTGCAGACATAGCTACACGCTCTGCTCTGGATTTTTTCAACAGGGAAATTACCAAAGTAAATGGTCTTCTCCCAGCACAATGCCTCAGACTACTGAATCTACATGCTGTCAATAATTTCTGTAAAAATAAACTGCTTATTGTAAGGACTAACAGAGCAGGAAAGCATGGTAAGCCTTCCAGTGACCGCACTTGTTAATACCTTTACCAGAGTTGTTCCCTGTTTCTAATTCAACTAAGACGACTCATTATGATTCACCATCATATTACATCAGGTGTTCAACGTAGGAGGATATGGCATGTGGTCTTGATTTGACTCCATCTACTGATCTTACCAAAACCTGTGAAGTTAAACCATTTTAATAAAGGAAGTGAAAAATCATTCTTCCGCCCTCCAAAGTCACAGCTGCAGAGCTATTTTGAACCGTGTATTTACAAATCCTGATTTGCATCGTCCAGGCAGCAGGCCCAAGCGCTGACCGCAGCCAAGAGCACTCCTCCTGTTTTGTAAAACCAAAGCCAAGGTGAGTTTGCCGAGACAGAAAAATCTAACCTAGACAGAGAAGTAATAATCATAACAGCACCCTCCCTGACAGAGCTTGACCTAGGGCAGTCACTGAAGCACAAAGAGCTCTAAGAAATGTTTGGGCCCAGCAGCGTCCAATATGAAGTGGGCCTCTGAGTTAAGATCCTCGGCTGGTGGAAATCGGCTAACGCCTCCTCAAGAGGAAAGCAACTGGCATCCTTCCTGAAGAGACTTAATTTATTCCATCCTCAGAAAACAAGCCCCAGAATATCAGAAGGTTGCACCCAAGGATTAAGTGGGATCAAGAGCAGCCGGAATGGATTGACCATGAATTGCGTATCACTCTGCTGTCTCTTGGGGAGGGGTTAAAAGAGGAAAATAATGATTTGGTAAGTCATTTGTATGCATAGGTCTCACTGAGCTGGTCGAGCCTTTTTATTTCTTTCATCCCCTTCTCTTTATTAATTTATTGGATAATTGAGCGGTACCGTGAGACATCACAAGAGAAATCCTGCTGTGTGAAATAGAAAGGATCTAGCATGGCTCCCAGGAGGTTTCTCATGAACCTGCAGACAACCAGGATCATGGTACACTAAAAAATGTGCCTGTCCTGCAAACCAGACTTCTGAACTTGTTTATTAGAAATGTTTGTGACCTTGTAGAATAGAAATGAGTCTAGGAAACACCTGAAACAGAAAGGAAACGTATTCCTGCCTGGGTCCTCAAAGTAAAATCTGCCCTTCATACTATGGTACCTGACCTGGAAACTGCAGACAGGTGTCTCAGCTATGTCCCCTGCTGCTATGTGTATCATTCCTGGCCTGAGAAGTAGAAGAATGATGCAATGTCAGCTGGGTTTAGGTCAGACAGTATTTGTGGGCTTACTCTATGTTCACAAATTATTTTTGAACAGCTGCAGGTTTTTTAAGGCTGATTGGTTGGGGCGCTACCATATTTGGATGCCTAACACGCCGGAGCTTTGAAAAGACTGATTTTCAGTCACCTGTTCAAGTGTTCATGTTTGGACAACAACACCTATTTTAGGTGTCTTCCTAAAATGGAGGCTTCCAATTCACTTTGGAAGATCTTGTTGTGATAAAAGCCCTTGCTCTGGCAGCTAGAAAGCCACACATAATTATTAACCTAGGTGCCCAGGGTCAGTCATGCCTTAAGAATCAGAGAAGCCTGAATCTGGATAACTTCTGTTGTCAGGGCTTTTCATCACACGTGCAGTAAGACTGAAGCCACCACCCACAAGGCAGGGTTCACAGCAGACATGTAGACTGAATGGCCATCACACAGGTAGGCCTGGCACATCCAGAACTGTACTTAAAATGTGCTTGCTGTGGGGATCACCTTTCAGGCCGTGGCCTAACTTGGCCTGGTTAGCCCAGACAACACTGCCCTCTAGGAATTACGTGTGCAAAAATACAGGCGTACTCAAGAAACCATGAATAAAGAAGCCACACAATTAAAGGTTTCACCATAATGTAATGAACGCAGATGTTGTATTGCTCTGTTAACACCCCTTTGGGATCAGACTGGAAACCATCCCATTCAAAGTGATACTGATGTGTTATGGTAATATAACAAAGAAAAGGAAAAACATTGCAAATACTTAATAAATCATAAGAGACCGTTGAAACAGTCATTCAAATGAATGGAGAAGGCTTAGTTCCATATAAATAATCAATGGCTTATCTTGTACCGAACTCCAGAAAGAGATGGCAAGTATGTAAAAGGGAGCGGTGTCACTGTAGGAGAGTTTTGTTAAGGAAAGAGACATGCCTGAAGGCAGGGGTTTGTCCTAATGGTGGGAGAAAGTGCTGCCAAGAGGAGCAGGAGCACACACAGCTGATATGACATGGTACTTCCCATCAGCTGCGTCGAGCTGTGGCACACACCTGAAATGGGGTTGTTGTCATTAAAGGGTAACTGGATGCTGTTTGATAGAGGAGGTGCCATGGCTGGGTGCTTGTACAGCACCTTACCTGTGGGTTTTGCTGGTTTGCGGTAAAAGTTTGAGGGTGCCTGAGACTCAGTAGAGGCAGAAGACCTTTGGCACTGCAATGTTGAGGGCTGCCATACCACAGTGAGCGGTTCGGGAGGGTGGACTTCCCCCTGGTCCCTCTATCGCCTCTGAGTGAGTGGCAGTGTGGTGAGTAGCCAAACTGAGGTTCACAGCAGCTGGAGAGGGCCCTAGGAGGTGGGCTGATGGGTTTGCCAGGGGCGCTGAGTGCCTCTGCACCATGAGTCTGGCCTCTCTCAGGGTTAGGGGTGAGCTGTCCATCTCTACTCTGCAGATACAGTGAGGCCAGACCCCCCGGAGTAATGGTCAATAAAACATTGACCACTGAAACATAGACATCCTGCTGAGAGCCTTTGGCCCCTGCACAGACATTCTTTCCTGGGTAAAGGAATTTAAGTCCCCCACGTCTTAAGTGGATATGATCCTTCCAGGATCAAGTGACAAAGGTGGTTATTGCCATCATTTCCATGTTTAATTGAAGTCAGCATGGAATGTCACAGAATCAGAAGTGTTGGTTGAAAGAGTGAGATCATAGAATCATAGAATCATAGAATCATTTAGGTTGGAAAAGACCCTTAAGATTATCAAGTCCAATCATTAACCTAACACTACCATGTCCAGCTCTAAACCATGTAATCAAACCTCCTGCCTTGGCATGGTCCAGCCTCCCAGGTCTGGCGTAGTTTGAACACACTTTGTTGCCTGGGCTCCTCCTGAGCGCACATTCCCAATAGTCTTGGGTAAGCTTGGGCGTCACCTGTCAGCAAAGGCAGGGATACAACTGGACAGCTTCAAGCGTCTCATCATCCTGTACAAGTCAGGCTGACTTGTTTTTCTTACTTGTTTTTCCTGAATCTATGCTGCTCCTTGGTCGCCAGGTGGGAAGTTTGGCTGGCCCATGGATAGCTTTATTTGGAAGTTAAGTACTAACGCGCGGAGGAAATTGGGGTAGGTCATTCATGAGGACAGGACTAAAAAGGAAAGATTAAAAAGGATGTCGGTGTATGGTCCTTGGCTGGAACAGGGTTACCACGAGGAGAGTTTCCTGCATTGCTGCGGCAAAAAAAAAACAGGGAGACTCTGAGGTGGCTCAGCATCATCTGGAGGATGTAAAAGTACGGGTAACAATGTGTTTTATGCTGGTTCCTGCAAAGTGTGATAGGAAGCCGGGTACCCTGATGGCTACCTCTCCTGCAATGTGGATTTTCTGAGATTAGTGCCTAAGTCTAGCCTGCATTTGCTGTGTCTGGAGGTAATAGGTTGGTAGGGCATTTCAAGTAACTGGATGAGTGCTAAATGGCCTAGAATTTTAATAAAATAATTCCTTAGATTTTTCTTTCATTATTATTTTTCTTTACCATCAAACTCCCCGAGTGCAATAAGGCTTTGCATCTAATATTCCAGTAATGCTTTGGATCCAATTTAAGGAGGTGATTTGCCATCTTTCATCTGGTGAAATCCCTCGTGAAGCCTGCAGCTGGATGTCTCAGGACAGTCACGCCCCCGACCATGTTTCTTAGGAACAGGACATGACACGCTACTTCTTGAAGACAGCCTCTAATTTGCAAAGGTATTAACAATGATCATAGGTATCTTACTGTGGACAAACAAGGGAATTAGAATCAATTGATAGATTAATTAATGGTCTGTATTCTACTGCCACTGCATGCAATAATTGTTACTATGATGCAAACAAACCCATGGAGGTGGAGTGTGATTTTAAGGCTCGCAGAAGAAGCAAGACAGTGAATGTGTGCATGTGGAGAAGTTTAACGCTGCAAGAGTTTAATGAGGCTACTGATTAGATATTAGGTATATGAATCACGGCCTTGTTTTTCAGAAGCTAGAGGATGAGTTTGCATTTATAGTAGTAAAAGGAATAAACTAGACAGATATTTTGCTTCCATTATAGTTGTTCAGAAAATGAGCAAATCTCGTAGCTTCTGAATAAAGTCTCTGTTGGTTTTATCTTCTCTGTTTATCTCAGGTATCAGACTGTTAACCCTTGAAATCAAGTTTTTACAAGTATTTTGTAGCTGTAGGAAATTGGAGGAAGAAACAAATAGCCTATGAAGAAGCCATAATGGTATAATTTTGAAAGCTTAACTGTAACTCAGACTATTAACTTCTGAAGGAAACAAGCATTATTGCTACTTGATTTCCATGCAATGGTAAAGAAATCGATATGACCACACAAATGCTTGATAGCCTGAATACTCGAGTCATTGTAAATTGTATTAAATCTGTTTTTTAAAATGTCAACAATTCACTCGCTGCAGGAAATGGCAACTTCTGCATTACATTTATCAACATCAATGTCATATAAAACACATTAGGGCATCTTAGCTTTAGAAAAATAAGTGCTAAATTTATATTTGCTACAAAAATCTAAAAGAATTTAAAGATAAATTTTATTTGTGTTTGCTTATTATACCACCTCTAATTTAAAAAATGAATAGAAGACTATCATCTGTATTGAGTGCCCTAGAGCAGTGTTATTTAGGGAAGTTGTACTCAAAAGGCATCAGCTTACATTTAAAATGAAATACTAAGCAAAGCGGAAATACACAGTCAAAGTTGAAGTTGCAACTCTGAGTAAGATTAGTCTCAAAATTGAAGTCCGATTAACCAATTGATGAGGACATGCAAGCCCTTTGCAGGCCTCAGTAGTGTCCTGCCAAATAGAGGGCAACATTCATCTTGCCAAAAAGCCAGAATTACCTAAATGTAGAGCATGGATTTGTGGCCTAAGCTGGCTTCTCTTCTTCGCTGTTACGGTGTGAAGAACTATCCTTTCATTTGTTTTTCATTTTTGCCTTTCCACATAGAGGATCCTTCAGTTTGTGACTAATAAGCCTCCTGCTTTTAAGAGCTTATGCGCCAATTTGAGAGTCATTCCTGATTTCTGCTGGACTTGCTGAAAGCCAGCGAATGTCGTTGAGTTCACATCTGCCTAACCATACGCATTTGACTTTATAACAAAAGTGGTTTTTTCCTGTTACCCACTCTGCCACCATAGACTATTTCTAAGCTTCTGCAGCTGTTTGGTGCTCAGTTCACGTGGAGTTCACTCACATGGCTCTTTCTCCGTGCAAAGTTTTGCAATAAACCAGTCCTCAGAGAGGTGTTGAAACTCCTGATGATCCCCCGTTATGCTGTTTTATCAATTACTTTCATCACATAAAATATTTATTCAGCTGAAAGTGGAAATGTAGTTAAAAATATTTTATAAGGACAGAGCACATCATTTTTTTTTTCTTTAGAAGGCTCATGCCATGATGTTTCCTCCACATGTACTTTTTTTCTGGGATGGAATCACTTTCTCAGCCAGAAGGAGTCTTAAAGGCCAGAGTCTCTTATCATCCTCAGATATATATGTCTTTGCAGGATGGCTGTCTAGTATGAAAGGCTTTTTCCTCTATCGATACTCCCACTTCTTTCCCTCTTTTTCTGATATGTCCAGATTAACTAAAAAAATGACCTAAGTAGCAACAACTGGATGCCACCGTTTTATCACAATAGCTACTGCATCTTTTTACTGCAATGTTGTAATGCTCTTGCGGGCTGCCAACGAACCCGTAATGGGAGCTTAAAGTCAAGGCGGACTGAGATACTGCATCCCTAGCAATGAGGTCCTCGGGGACTCACTTCGGAATTAAACTAAAGTAATTTTCAATATGGAATCGTTTTATTGTGTGGGTGCATCTGCACATAAACTTTACATTGGGTTCTGAACAGCATATAAAGGCTTGGAGGAGATAAATTAGACTAAGTATAGCACTCATCATTAATCAGGGTACTAAACAAGCATGAGCGCTAGAGAATGAACGCAGCTGCCCCTTCATTTATCTTGCTGTCAGAAGGTAACTCTCCTACAGAGAGAAGCTCAGAAGTGGTGGCTTAGGGTCTTTTGTGTCTCTCAGCTTGCAGAGAATATATGTGCTTATATATAACAAATACATATCTATGTTACATGCATCTATGTTTGTATATACAGACAAATATACCACATATAAGCACATTTTTGTACTGGTGTGTGTATAGAGATGTATGTGCTCTCAATAGTCCTAAACTGTAGTTTTGAGTTGAAAAGTGGGAGACATGCCTGTTTATTTCAAAGCAAAAACGTTTACGACTTATTTCTCTTCACTCTGAGTATTCTGACTCAGAAATCTTGGCTACAATCTCACTGTAGGGTTATTTTCTGGGATAAATTTCATCAGTTACCCCCACATGAAGATGTGATATAGGTGTAGTTGATACAGTAAATGGGAAAGTCTTAGGTTCTATTTCAGAGTGAATATGTGATGCTGGAAGGTAATAAAATGTATTTTCCTGTTTGCTTTGGGGAAAAAAGTTACTGAAAGTCTCCAAGTGTTATTTTTATTGTAACTTCTCCATGTCAAAGGATGTTTTGAAGACAAGCTAACCAATGGCTAGTCAGAGACTAAGTCTGTAGGGCAACAGACTCCAGTGGCTGGTTTTCCTTAGTCTGACCTTTTGCATGAAAGCAATAAATCAGCTAGCCTTCCATGTCCATCGTATTGTCCCGAGCTCTTGGGAAAAGGATGACTGAATAGGAAGAATTAGTGCTGCTGCATAGGATTTAGCATAATGGATAGATCATTAACCTTTTCAGTCTGGTATCCTGGCTTCTGCAGTGGCCTACCATGGCTGCTTCAAGTCAGCAAAAGCCTCCATACATAGCAGGGATGGTTTGTGCAGGGAAGGGGAAAGATCTCCTGGACCGCAGTCATGAGAACGGGTTGTCCATGAGGGTGGGTGGCGCTGCAGCCGCAGTGGGGCAAGAGGATAAAGTACATGGCTCTCCGGAACACAGCCAGGGACATGACACGTGTGCGCCCTCAGTGCAGCGGCTTACTCCGCACCGCATGACCGGAGCTATGCACTCACTATGACCAGGGTTATGCTATCCCATGGTGGCATCTAGACCTATATCTAAGGTATCTGAGATACCTATAGCAATGTGCCTGTGGGAATACGGAGTTCTGTATGGGCTGCAGTATTCAGATGGTTAGCTTTTTTGGGCATTTTCATGACTACCTTGCTAACAGCATCCAAAATCACTAATTTGAAGTCGGTGTAAGAGTGGACACCTAAACTCTTGACTGCAGTCTTCAGTTTATTTGAACAAGGATACATGCTTCGGGTGTGCAATTTGCTGTAGCTCAGCAGAGAACTTGCAGGGGAAAAATACATCACCACCTAAGAGGGCAGAGGTATTAATATGCAGCACTCTGATAGCTGTTAATATTAGATACTCAAGTTACCATGCCCTTGAGTATCCAGGAGATGTAGAAGAACAGGTAGATATGACACATGTTATAGGGAGACCTGAAGTCTCTTTTGCGGTGGCCAGTGGAGGCCAGGCAGGATACCCTCAGCACCTAAAATTTACTTGCTGCCCCTACTTAGGTAACTACACCCTGCCCCAGATGTATATTTTCAGCAGAGTCCTATTAAAATTGGAATGAAATGTTGGAATTAAATGAAACTTCTCATCTCCTGTGGGATGTTTGGTCTGAAAGAAGCTGCTCAGCAGCACAACTTCAACAGCATTTGATTTGAATTTACCTCATAGGATGTGTTTCAACACTTGAAAACATATGTCAGAGGACTCAGCTTGACAGGGCTTCCCGCAAGAGAAAACAGCTAGACATAGACAAAACTAGATGGGTGACACATAATCGGATCAACCCCCAAAATACCCATCCGCTAAGCATGATTTTAATTTCTGGTAATTTTGATGAGCCCACACTGAAAGCATGTGTCCATAATGTAGTTCATCTCTATAAAATCCTAGACTTTATGGTCCAGGAGCTTTAATTCATGTCTTAGCGACACTGATCATTACAATGCTTTGTGTGTCGTCTTGCCATCTGCCTACAGAGGGAAATTACAGTCCCGTTGCATTATTCTCTTGGGACCATGTTAAATGTAAGAAAATACCTGAAGAGTCTTCTGTTTGGTTGATGCTGTGATGTTTTCTCAAATAACAGTGAAGGTAGCGAGCGTGTCAGTTTGAGCTGGCTTACACCTCACATTCACAATCTCACGGAAATCTCATCGTGGTGTTTTGGACTTCCTCCTTTCTCACTGCATGCTACTGACAAGCAGCAATAGCACAAGAGGCCGGAGAGACAGGCTGGCTTTAAAGGAACTGAGAAGAGACATAAACTTGGTTCCAGCTGCGGTGACACCTCCTTCCAGCAAATCACATGGCAAAATGAGGAATTTACAGAAGGACCAACCAAAGCTGGGGACTGACTGGGCTGCCAAGACTGCCTGCTTCCGAGGTGATCAAGTATCCAGGCAGCTACTTGGTTGCCTGGATTGCGTGCTTGTTCACAAAACTCTGTAAGAAACCTCTGCACGTACATCAAACAGAGGTTTCTCGTTTGAAAATTGGCTTACTCATGTCTAACCCTGCCCTCCTGGTGTTTTATTATTATTGCCTTTATATGGTCCCCTGAGCTTTGTTATCATCACACAGCAGGTATACCTTGCCCGTCGCCTGACAAATCTCACCTCAAGAAACCTCCAGTGCTAGGTACTATTTCTGCACTGTGCTCAAGTCATGTCCTTGCTGGTCTGGTTTCGCTGCTGTGGAAAAGTTTTTATCAGTTTTACTAATAGCGTAAAACCAAATCATTTAAGTGAGCGTCATAAGCATCCCAGTTCCCACCAGTGATCTTCTGTCACTGGCACGTGTACTCGTAGCGTGAGAGGTTCCATCCTTGGGAAATCAGATTTTCAGCTTCTGCATCTGCTTTGTGGACTGTTAATGTCAGTGTAGTGGAGGGGAGTGGAGGACCTAAGTTCATCACTTAAATAAAACTGAAAAAAAAGTCAGAGTATAGACTTAGTGACATGGGGAAACTTGACAGGTTTAAAATTCACAGGTTACCCACTGAAACCTCCTTGCGTGGACAAGGTGTGAGTGCCCAGAAACCAGAGGCCTCTCACATTGTCACTGCCCGAGGTCTGCAGTCTCCCCCTTCTGAGGAGATGCAGAAGTTCAAGAGGAAAGCGAGGCTTTCTGCCTTTTCGGGCTTTGGAAAGATCGTGGATACTGGCTCTAGTGGCCAGATTTGAAATGCTCATAGAGTTTTCAAAGCAGGTTCTCATTTTCAGTCGTTCAGGTGATAAACACTTACATGTACCCATATTGCAAACTGCACGATGCTCTTACGTGGGCTGCTTTAGAGCAGCGGGGGTGGATTGTTTCCTCTGGGTACACCTAACCTCCTCCGGCCTGCTTCCTGCAGAGGCTTGCTCGTCAGCGCGTGGCTTGGGTAAGCCTTTATCTAAAAAAAATCTTCTGCACTTTTGCCAGGGCTCCATGGGATAGGGAGACAAATAGGATTCATGCATTGCAACATTCAGCATTGCAGCATTTGGCATTGCAATATTTAATTTCTAGGCGTCGTGCCTAGCGCAGTGCACAATCCCAGGTGAAATGCCCGACTTTCTGGGGACAAGTCTCCCTGCTGTTACTGTCTCTTTCTTATTGCCATACTCCCATGCTGGAATTTTTCTGTGTCTTGCCTCTCTTGTCATAATCTGGCCTGTTGGTACTCCCTGACTGCTGCCTTCTTGCCCTGCCCTTGCCTTCCTGGCATGCCGAAGAGCCTGGATGGAGCCTGAAGCTGCCCCTGCAGCAAGCTGTTGAAAGGGAAAGGTGGCAGTGCTGGGCCTTCGTCTCACCCCTGCTGTCTGCAGGACCAGGAGCCTGCGGATGCTGCAGGGATGCTGCTGCCTTTAGCACAGCCTGAGAGGAGCTGCTGCGCTGCTGCTGACCTCTGCACGGCTACTTGGGAGGTAAAGATGGGTGTCACCAAAATCAGGCTATGGGTGCTGTGGTGTGTGCCAGGTGGGCTGCCCCCGTCCCTGCTGACGCAGTGGTTCGGTGCGCTCCTCCAGGGTGTGGGCAGCGACACATACAGAGTAGGAGGGTGAAATTGGGCTGTGCTAACCAGGGAGCCATGTGTTGGCCAGGGTGGCTTTCTCCAGTCTCTGCAGTAACATAAAATACCAAAATAATTGCTAGTGCAAGGGAGCACAGTACTATGTGAGCGCCAGAAGCACTGGGCTGTGAAATAGCTTTTTTCAACTTCTTTGTCTCTGGCCAAGGAAGTTGTAAGTATAGTAAAGAAATACTGATTTAGACCCTCTCACCTCAGGTGTGCTTTGAGTGTTTTACAGGTAATGCTTTTTATTTTTCTTGTGAGTAAGCTTCAAGCCATTTGGTATTTGTATCTGTATTTATTCCGACAAGTGACATTTATGTCAGGACAGGAAGGAGGATGCACGAGGCAGTGGTAGGGATGGGAAACAACTTCGTCAGGTGCCAGCAGCCATAGAAAAATTATTCCTTTTACTATAGGTAATAATGCCACACATGGTTCGCTTCCAGAAAACGGTTCCTCGGTAGACACAACAGGCATTGCCTGCTCATTTCTGTAGACTGCAGGTTTCTTACAGAAGTAGTCACAGCTCTTCTGTAGCCGTGCTCTCCTCTGTGCCTGAGGAGCCAAGTACTGGGTGAGGTAACAGTGAATAACAAAACTAAATTCACCTCACCATAAAGTTCAGCAGAGTCAAAACTGCTGCTGCCTCATGCAGTTCCCTTCGTACATACTAGAGCCATTAATAGGAATCTGGTTTTAATTACAACAGAGGTTAAAAAGTCAGGACATGGCAGTGGTTAAAACATCTCAAGCTGTAGATTGAGGGCCCACAAGGCCTGAGAAGTGAATGACTGGGCATTTTGTGTTGAAGCAGAGAACATACCTTTTTGTTCAGTGAAAATGTCATGCTGCTTTTTTGTTTTCTTCCAAGTGGCAAAAAAAAAGGGGCGCATCTGTAGTCATTCTAGGATGGACTCAGAGAAGAGAACGTCACTGCTGCTGCTGAGCCAGCCGGTATGTAACTTCCCATGGTTTTGAAACGCAGCATGCCAGAGTGGATATTTCCCCTTAAAATGACTTGGCACGTATGATTCAGGCTGACCTTTAGCCACTGAGCCCATTGACTGTGATACAAACTCCATCATTATCTTTATTACAAAGGAAGACTTATGTTCAAATCTGGCATTCGTTTATTACTTTGCTAATTATTTTTCAGTGATAGGCAGTGTCACAGCAGTCTAGAATTTGAGGTCCTCAGAGCAGAGCAAACAAGGTCCAGTTCACTGCACTGCCCATAATCTTTCTGTGTAATCATAGCAAACCACTTAGTTCAAAGGTGATTGGGTGCCTGCGTATCTTTACAAACACCTCTGAATATCTTTATAGACCAGATTAGAGCCCTTCCCTGTTTCACATGGATACCGCAAAGATAAATACATTGAAGGTTTTAAGGCACTCTGAAACGACGGGTATTTAGACGACTAACTCCCACTGAAGTCAATAGTCTCTGAATACTGTGTTCTTCATGGGAACGTGTTTCCTCTTACCTAGGAAATATGAGCTCCGCTAGCTAACTTGCTGCTTAAATGACTGTGGTCTTCATGGTCATACAAAGACGCTCCATATTTCAAACTTTTCTCATAGCCCAGAAAGAAAGTGCACCAAGTAACTCTTCAGCAGTCTTCCAGCTTGTGCAGCTGCTGGCGTGGTGGAACTGTGGTTGGTCAACCTTGGTTCACATCACCCTTTACCCCCCTACCACAACTGTTCTCTCGTTAGGATGAGCTGTAGTTCCCTCACACTAAGTCTGATTCTTGTGGATTCTTCCATGGATTGAAAGGTTTTCTAAGTCCATGCTAGAGGAAAAGTTAGCACCAGAAGTCAGTAGAGGGAGCTGACAATGGTTTATTATGAATGGCCTTCGGTATTTGCTGGGAAGACAAGGGAGGGGTTCCACCCAGTGACCAAATTACACCGGGAAAAGAGAGGTACGCAGTGACCATGCTCGCAATATCTTTTCTGGCTGTCTTTTTCTGAAATGGTTGAAATGGTTAAAACTGTGATTCTGAGCTCTGCAGGCTGGAGAGGTCCTGCCCGACTGCCCGTCACCATGGCTGAGGGGACTTTCAGTCCAGATGGCTTATTCATTTCCACAGTTCTGGGAATGATTTTGTCTGCGTGCTCTTTTTCCTCTGAAAATGTCGTGTCTCCGGGCACAGCTTGTGCCTGAACTTTTTTCCCAAAGCATCAGCGATACGGGAAAGATTATTCAACTGAATCATTCAGGGACAATTTTTTGGAAAACAAAGAGCTTTCTGGCTGTCCGAAAGCTCAGAGGTTAGAGGCCTCCAAACGCACAGCTGCAGCTGAGTGGGGTGTAGGGTTTTCAGCTCTGGGTTCAAAGGCAGGGAGGCAATATCTTCTCTGCCTCTCCATAACTAGGCAAGACTTTTCACTATGCTAAGATGTAGAAACAACTCAGTTGTTCCGGATACCATGACAGGAAGGATCCAGTGATGAGGTCTTGCTTATATATTTTCTCAGGTTCCTTGTCCCTGCCCTCATTCTATCACTGAGGACCCCGGACTTCTCTGTATCCCTCAACCATAGGGAGGAGAGTAGCAGACTAGCTTATGGTCACAGAAGCGATGAAAGGCATTGCATTACTACTGTTTTGCCACAATAAGTCAGTATAATCCCATATATGATTCAGCCACACCGTTCTCTTTATAGTTCCCTGGTTTATTTAGAAAACGTTGCCTTGGGATTTGGGATTTTGCTGTTGTTCTTTTCAGCTTTGGTTTTTTCCATATGTGGAGAAATAGCTGTGTGCACTGAGTAGAAATGTACCTTTCCAGGGAAAATAAAATCAGACCTGTTTCAGGAACAAACAGCCTACTTGAATTTGTTTCATTCTCTTTTTTTTTTTTTTTTTATGCTTTTCTTTAAACAAATAAAGGGAGTTCATTAAAGCCTCAGTTTTTAAACACACTTTTCCAGGCACAGCTCATGCCAAGCTAGATAAACTTAGCTAATACAAATAAATTATACCTATGACTGCAGTATGATTTTTTTTTTCCCTTCTATTTTTGAAATTGGGATTCTCTCTACCAAGCAATTCTGATTTTCCTATGGCAGTGGAACATTCACATCTGGTGTTTTGATGCAGACCATGCTGTCTTTAAGCAAGTGAATGCAGATGGCCTGTGTCATCGCATGAAGTTAGCCATCGGATTGTGAAAGCTGGTTCAGATTTTGGCACAACCTATAGCAAGTGAAGAATCTGTCCCTACTCGTGCTCCACAGTCTCTCTGCAATAGCTGCGCTACCACCTCAGACTTACGGTCATCTGCACCCATTCTGTCCAGTACCACTGGCTAGTACCTGCGCAGTCCTTACCTAGAAACTGTTCTTGCTGCGTGAGTAAATCGCTTGTGAGGGTTAAGCATGCAGCCCCCTGACAGCCAACGCAAGATGGCCAAGAGGGAAAAGTAAACTTCTCACTCTTTTCTCCTAGTAGCCATTAAGAAACTGTAAATAGCTCTGGGGAATTTGGTGTTCTCCATATCCCTAGGAGGTCCTAGGACTGGCTGACCTTCTCTCAGTGAGCTTATCCATGTTGTTCTCCAGCTACCTGAAATGCTTTAAGGCTGGTAGGGACATAATCTGCAGGAGGTCTTGATAAGTGCCTCAACCCCTGTTTCTACTTAAGAAATATTACTATTGATATAATATATCCATTAATACAAGCAGCTAGTTTCTGTGTTCTGTTGTGCCTGCTTGCAGGTTGCCAGCTGGATAGCGTGGCTGTAATGTCTTCCTTCTTCTGTAAATATTAAACAGATGATTTTAATCTTGGCTCTTTATGGAGGTACACCCCGTTCTGCACTATTCACCAGCTAAAATCAAACACAGAGTGGGGAGTTAATACTCAGTTTGCTACACATATACCTCAATAAGGCGTCTGGACCCCCGTGATTATACAGCAAAAGTTTCTTGGGCGTTGTTTCTTGTTGTTTTCTTCTTTTCCAGCCAGCGCAGCAAGGAAATGAGGTGTTGTGAGGTGGAATTTGTGAAACTTGCACAAAGTGAGCAGGAGCAGAGCCCCTGCAGCAGGGAAGAGGCCTGACCCAAGGTGGAGGACATTCTTTGGTTTCATGTCAATGTAGTGCTGACGTGTCAGTCTCTGTTAGTGAAATCACAGGGGTGTCGTTAACAAGATGCAGAGGGTGACCAGAGCAACCTCAGTTTCTGACATGAGCAGCCCCTCTTGGGACTGACGGCTGTGCAGAGCAACGTCCTCTTTCTTACCCCCTGCCTCAGATCATGGGTGTATGCTGCATCCCAGGAACGGTTATTGAATTATTCTGCTTTCAGGGGAATAACACCTCACTGGAAGCATTCCCAAAGGTTACTCACTGGAGTATGAGCTCTGTCTGGATGTGTTCAATAAAGATTGATTAGAGCTGTCAAGGAAAATTTCCATTCCTGTCCTACTCTGGGAAATTTAGACATGGCATTGAAAATCTTACAGCCCAGAAAATGAAGGACAAGGGGGTTTGCCCATAGGGAAAAGAAACTTGTTTTGTTTTTTCACTTGAAAAACATAATGTTATGAAAGATATAAGTGGTTTTTTCTTTCAGTAAAGTTCCAGTTTTTCATTAGAACCATTTGTCCAGAAGTGATTTCATTGATCCTATCCACATGCAGCGCGGGGGCTTATGGAAAATCAACAGAAGCTTCTCTGCTATTCCATTTGCCCTCCCCTGTCTGACTCATTTTTTCACCTTATCTCATAACATGACTGGCTATCGTTGGACCTTGACAGGTCATGTTTCTGGCCACAGTTGGATTCACCAAAGCATGGCTCTTTCCTTGATCATGTTGATGGCCTGGCTCTAAAATGTTACTTTTTCTACTTCATTCTGAAGTAGCAGGATGTTTATTGTTGTAAGGGTCAGTCATGGGAAAATGAACAATGTAATGCTCCTTTAGATGGCTGCTGGTGATACGAGTTGGTGCTTTCAGCTGTCTTTAATTTACAGCGGGTATAAAAATGAGGGAAAAAAAAATCTTTCCCAGACTAAGCCATTTTGGCCAGCTTTACTCCAGTGCATCATAGGTACTGTGTTTGCACACACTAAAGGAGAGCACAGCTGCAGTAGCTCTTGCTTGTTAGTGGCTCTGCTTCTTTGCTGAGGCGGTAACACAGCTTGCAGACCAAGGAGGCGCATGCCTGGGACAGATACAGTAATAGATCTCCCTGCATCTCCCTGATGGACTTCCTAGTCTTGGGGATGTCCTGCTCAGCCCTTCCAATTGCTTCTGCTTGATCCCAGCCTCTTCTGTTTCAAAACTTGAGGACTCAAAGTACATTACACTTTCTGTCATTGTGTCTCCTGTTATTTCTAGGAATCTATCTTTTTGTGGCAAACACCATTAAGGATCAAACTGGCAAGAGCTAGTGGCCTTCTGCACTCAGGGGTGGTATTATGATACATCCTGTTGTGCGGCTGAAAGGATTTAATTTATTTAATCCTTTTCTGTACTTTTGGCATCATTTTTCATGGTATTTGTGTGAGTGGAACAGTATTTCAGCACACGAGAGAATCATCTTCAAGAAGGTATTCAGAATGAACCTGCCATGAGGCAGTACCAAACTGGGATCTCATTCAATTTCTGCAGTTTCTTCACATTCAGTGAAGACATTTTCAGTGTCACTCTTCCTACTCTGTTTTCCACAAGATCATTCAGATGTAAAAGTAATCATTCAAATGCAAAGGGAAGGCCCTTGGCATTAGAAAGGCTAATGAACCCAAGGCACCCTGCAACTCCAATGTACACATCAAAATTTTCTCATCTGTCTTTCATCCCCATAACCTGGTTTTCTCTTCAGATTTATTAATGTAACCCTACAAATCATCTACACGTGACTTCAGGGTCCAGCTTATACCTGGTAACTATCCCATTAGTATGGTACAGTAGCATTTCAGTAACTGGGGTAGGCCTTCAGTCACCCAAGCATAGACATCCAGTGCACGTCTGTGTGATGTCCTCTCCTGACTTCAGCTGCCAGCCAGGGGAGGTGAGGGTCTCTTGCAGAGCCCTTGCTGTATCTGCCAATTATGTGCAAATGTTCTGGAAACTTAGAGGTATCTTAAAAGTTGGGGTGCCTCTGTTGAGGTGATTGAGTCCCACTGTGTGTCTATGCTTGTTTCTTGAGCAGTTGCAATGGCTAAGCTGTTGCAGTGATCAGTGCTGCTTCTTCCACTGATAAATTTCTCTCTCCAGCTTTTGTGATCCTCTTGGTAAGGGCTGTTTGCCCTCTAAGATTGCTGCTGAAATAGCTGAATTGGTCTCTCTGAGCAGAATACATAAACATTGTGTCCTTCTATCTTCTCCTTGGCTATGGACACACACGAAATAGTTTTGCTCCATAGAAATATAGCACTCTTTTTCCACGGCAGAAACTGCTTAGTGTCTGTGCCAGCAGCTATACTGTGTTGCTCGCCAAATCACTTTGCCCCTATTTTGTAAGCCTGTTGAAATACACATTTCTGCTCTGAAGCTGCAGGCTCTTTGCTTCCCAGCCCTTCTCTGTGCGTACTTTGTCTTCTTTCCTTGTATTAGTTAGTCTGCTGCTCTGCAGACTCCTTCTAATTCTTCAGAGCTTAAATCAGCCTTTTCCAGCAGTTTCTTCCTCAGGCTTGCCTCTCTGATGCTCATTCCACTCAGGGCACGAAAAGTGACTTCACAGACCCTCCGAAAGTGTTTAAGTTTGATTTACTGAAGACAACCCTATTGTTTTTCTTTTTGCTGATATCTTTTAGGAGCTTTATTCTTCCCAGTATAAGAATTTATAGCAGGAATTTAGCCGCAAAATAAATGTTTAGCCCAGTCCTATAACAATCATGTGCTTGTCAGCTATTAAACAAAGCCAGTGTCCTGTAACAAGCAATGTTAAACAGTACTCATCTGTCGGTACAAAATGAAAACCAAGAGCTTATGGCTGTTTCTTGGGAATTGGTATGATTGTATGACTTCAGAATGACATTGCCTGAAATAAATTAATTTAATGACAATTTTCCAATTGCTCTTTTGTAGGTGGAGCAATTAGCACAATGGCTCTTCATTGTCATCCTGTTCCTGTGTTTAAACTCAAGGACATCTCTGAAGAGCCTAAGTCCTCAGAGCGTGATACCATTGGGCTGCATTTTGTCAGTACTGAGGGTGTTCAGGGAACTCAGCATCAGGTCCCCACTACCTTAGGGAAGAACACAATATTTAAAAATTTCAGGTTGTTAGTGGGTCTTCCGTATTTACCTCAGACGATGCAGCCTTTTGAGGAATTCTGTTTTTGAACTTTCCTTGTAAGCACCAGGGCTTGAGGTGCCCATTTTTCCCCATCTCAAGCCAAGATTCTGGCAGTGATGACTGCTTGAGCTAGGCCTTCAGCAGACTCAGCAATAAAACAGCCAGTGATTTCATCATTTGGGCAATTAAATTTTCAAGTTTCTTTTTTTCCTTGGAAGCACTTTACAGAAGATTCTGAAAGCAAGTTGCAAAGGAGACTGTAACTTTCCTGATGATGAACACTGGTGTCATTTCTTTCCCTCCGCTTCTCTGCAGAGGTACCCTTGCTTTGTGTCCTGCACCCTTTGTGGCAAACTAACTCTCAGGAGCTTGGGATTTGTTTCCACCTTTCCTTTTTCTTATCAGACAGATTTTACAGATTAGTATCATTGATCTTTGTAGCAGATGTTGAAAACCATAGAAAATCCACAGAAAACCCCACCTATTTACGATTAATTCCCTGCAGTTTGGAATACTTGATAATGTCTGACAGATCTGCGGCAAAAGCCCATGTTATTTCACAACGGCACCCCACCCCTGGGCCACGAGAGTGGTTCTTAGCTGAGATCAAGTCGTGCAAGTAAAAAAAAAAAATCAAGTCCACATCTGATTAGAGCAGATATATGGGAGGTATGAACAGGACTGGCCAGATGCTAGACCATATGATAAACACCGAGGATCATGGCATCATATAAAACTGGGCATTTATACGGTACAGCTGGCTATGCATAATCTTCTCCTAATTTATAAGGCTGGAGCATCTGGTCCATTGCTGTTGCTCTATCAGCTTTTCCGGAGCCCTGTTCTTGAATTTCTGGTAGCTGAATACTGCTCTTCTGAGTGCCAGTGGAATGGGAAGTTGAAGCCATTTACAGTGGGAGATAAGCTCTTACTCCATCCAACAAATAAGATAACACTCATGGTCATGAAAGAAAGAAAGGTAGGCCCCTGCAGGATGGGCTCCACTTATCTAAAAGCCATAATTCCTATTTCTTGTTGGTGGGACCCTCAGCCGCCACACAAGGACTTGGCCAGATGAGGCCATTGCGCCAGGCCGGGCCCGTGACTGCAGACATCCCCCCATGACAGAGCAGGCGAGGGCTTACAGAATAGGTTGCACAAGTCCCGCTTTTGTTACGCTGCTTGGCCTTCCCCACCCTATGTCGTAGCCCTAGAAGCCAGCATTTCTTTCTCTCTTCCCTGAAACAGAAGCTGGCACTTGGCACTTTGTTAGAAAAGGCCTGCTCTGTAAGTGGCTAAAAAACCCCGAGAAGGGTGTTTGCAGCTGGGTCTTGCAAACTTAAGGCCAGAAGGGGTCGAGCCAAGGCTGTAAAGGTGTTCTGCACCCAGTGGTGTGCACGTGCAGCAGTCACTGCAGAGCGGCGCGCCAGCCTGGGCAGCTCTGGAGAGGTGTACCCGCAGCAGATGGGCTCCTGGCATCCCCAAGGAGGCAGGGGAAGGAGGGCCAGAGCTCACTTTTCCAGGTGTTTCCAAACTGACTTGCCTGCAGGAAAGCCCCAGCTGTAGTTTAGAGTGCTCTTCATTCCGCCCCCATGGAGAGGTAAACAGCAGTGCAGAACACAGGCTAAGGCACAATGAAGTTGGCTTTTAAACACTGCAGCAGTACCAAGGCTGTCCAGGAGCTGTGGGTGCAGATCACCCCGCCGGTACATGCTACAGCCAAGTACCTCTCCCTGCAGGAGCCCCATCCTGTGAGCCCAGCGGAGCCTGTCTTTGGAACATGACACCACTGCTGACCATGGAGAAAAAATACAGCCCCAGTCATTTTACCAAACCCTTCCCCAGTAAAATTACATGTCAGAGCAGAGCTGAAAGGAAATTTGAATTTCAAATGGAAAGAGAAAACTGGCTTTTGCAGAACATCATGGGGTTGGCAGTAATAAATCCCGGTACCGTCAGAGTGGAAGTGGGTCATTCCTGCAACTCTTGCGTGCTTTCTGTAAGCCTGCCTTGCTGCTGAGGAAGTGAAATCTGGTTAGCAAATGTAACAGCGCGAGACTTCTCCAGACCGTTGGTTGTTTTTCCCAGGGTACGTGCTGCATGGTTTTTTATAATTTCATCAAATAGAAAAACTTCCAGGTTTCCAATGTCTCCATTGGAAATCAGCATGGCAGCTGATAGATTTCTGGCCAGGTCTGAACGCTTCAGGTACTCGTATGGCTCTGTTTCTTTTTTTTTTTTTTTTTTTAACGTTTCCTTCAAGATTTCAGAGCCCTCAGCAGTTTTGTTCTCTGCATCTGACATAGGTACAATATCTGGCATCATCAGTCTGTTCCCTGACCAGGCTTACCTTAATAAAGCTTTAACTCTGTGTAACAACGGCAACATGAGCGGCTCTAAGGAAAGAAGTGAATTTGAGAAGGAACTCGAATTACTACAGATACTGTTTCCAGGCTGTGGTAACCCACAAGTGGATGAAGTCACCACTGCTGAAATATAGGACAGGCTATTTCTTAATAGTTTGCCTGGATGGTTTTATTGTGCTTCTGCCCAGCCCAAGAGGGGCGGCTGGATCCGAGACTTGTCATGGTGCTAGGTAGTACACAGAGACTGAATAAGCCTTGCTTCCCCCAAAAAATTTACCTAAATGAAGAAACTGTGGGATATGGGTGGGGCAAAACAATTGGAAGAAATGGGAAAGGAGTAAAAAGGGAAGGGTGGTGAAAGAAACCTGATTTTATGGACTAGATATGTGGACACAGTTGGATGCCTGCAAATGCACTCAGTCAAATATATCTTGTGTTAGAATCAGATGGTGGGGATATTTAATATGTAATGCCCTCTTTCGTTTGGGTAAAGGCAAGAGCAACCAGCATTCGCTCACTTAAGCACAGCCTCCTCCCAAACACCTACGGCCAGTGTCCCCATGTCATTCTCGGCGGTGCTGCCTCCAGATGAGGTCTTAGCGACAGACCATGAAAAATGCTTTGGATGTGGCTTAAGTGAACTCAGAGTTTGTTACTTAAACTGAACCAATCCACCTTTGAATATGTGAATTATGGGAAAAGTGGAGAGTGGTTATGTAGCAGGGAGCTCCGTTTTTCTCAGGCTTTGCTTTGCCCTCTTGTGTCTGGCCCAGTCTTGCCTCCTCTCATTTAATTTGCAATAACAGAATGCAGTTAAGTATTAAGCTTCTCATTACTTACAGACCTTGGAGATCAGGAAAAAGCCACTTCACCTTTCCATTCTGGCGTGGCTTAGTGGATATCTACCCAGACCTTGCCCAAGAAATCTTTTCCCTTGTGAGATGAAGACTAGTAGGAGTAAAATCATTAGAAATCAAAGGTGACGGTCAGCAATTATTCATCACTTACTGTGAAATGGTTGAAATAGAGGTCTCTTCCCTTCAACTGCCTGTCATTTACTGAAAGCAAGGATCATTTCTGTTTCAGTTAAATGAGCTCCTGATTTCACTATCAGAAATGTTATGTTGAGGGCACTATGAAGACATTGTGAGCATGGGGTATACTCCTGCACTGTACAGTTTTATTTTAAAGAAAGGACACGGTTTTCATCTTCTGTTGCAACTTTTGTTCTAGAAGAAATAAAATACCTGGAACTTCTATTTTATACATTGTATTTTAATCCCAAGGCTTAAAACCGAAAAACCCTAGAAACAATCTTAAGGATATTTTCACAAATGCTTTTTGTGTAGTTTCTTTTTTTGTATTACAAGACTGTTTCCTTTGTAAATGCAAATATATACCATTGTAAATTGTAATACAGGACATGCAAAGAATCCTTGGCCTTTACATAGCATAAAATGATTGTGATGAATCAAATCATTTAATTCAACAAAAGTTGATTTAAAAAGTATCCAAGTATGTATTCTAGACATAGACCACAGGTGTTGTTTTACAGCTGAATCTGTGATGGGAGGCATCTTCCACCATTATTGCTGTAACTGGGAAGAGAAAGAGAGTTGCTGCTGGAGTGTGCATTTAAGCTGATGGTATTCAGCTTAGCTGAAAATGCATCACATGCCACTCGCCTGCATCCCTTCTGTACCTCTGCAGGTTGTTCAGAAGTCCAGCTCTAACCTGAGCTTCCAGCCTTTTACAGTACTGGTAATGCAAGCAAAAATGTAGGAAAATCACCTAGAAACTGGCTCCCTCCTTAGCTTAACCCCACTGACTGAGTCTCGAGAGAGACCGACGTTATGCATCCTATTATGAAGCAGAAGAAAATCTTTTATAGTTAGGGTACTGAACCGAGAACAGAAGCACAGGTTCAAACTTTGATGCTTTTCCAGTTTTCCTCTGTTACCCCTAGAAAGAGCCCAAATCTGAAGTTGCTAAGGCCAATGACACTGAAGTCAACTTTGGCTTAGGTCTTTAAACGTTCTGTGCCTTGGCACCTGCAAGGCAGGTTTGATAGTAAATCTCTCTGCTGGGCATACGACATGTGAAGAAAGTCTAGTGGTTGAGGTAAGTAAACAAACAGATTTTTCAGACCAGCTAATTGAGTTAACTCTTGCATTTTGGCCCGTGGAAACTCATGAAACTTGATAAGTGATTTATTTTTAAATGCATTACACCTGAAGAATGGCCATGAAAAGCAGACAGGCTCATTTGAATTAAACACATCAGATAAATTCCTGAACAGAATTGCAAAGCTTGCAGCAGAATTACATGTTAATACAGTTGGAGGTCACCCATTTTCCTAGTTAATTATTATTTGACATCAATAAAACCTGATGAAAGCAATACTATGGTAACTGTTTAAAGAAAGGGAAGAGGGAGGTGTTCCTGAGGACCGTGCCAACATGCAAATAATGATCCATGGAATTCCTCTAACCTCCTTGGCCCTATCATTCTTACCTGGCGTGAAACTAGCTGAGATGATGCAAAGAACTCTGGCTAATGTTGTCTTACGGGATGGCAGTTTTTATGCCGCGCCTTTTTTTCTCCTGTTGGAGAGCATCTGCCTTTGGTGAGGGGATAGCTCTTGACTTCCAGAGCCATCTCCAGTTCCAGCTGGTGGCTTACCTGCTGCAGAACTTCCCACCCTGTCACTGCAGCACGGTGCACTGCCTGCTGCTGTAGGCGCTGCTGCGGTCCAGCGCTGGCACGTACGCTTTAGCCACGATGCAGTAGCTGACTCCGGGCCTCAAATCTTCTATCTTAATAACCTTGTCTTTTCCTTCATACACCAGGACTCTGTGTTGCTTCAGAAGAAGGGGAAAAAAACCAGCCAGTCAAGCACATTACCCTGGCACGTGTGTCTGGGAGTAAAGTTTGATAAGAACAGAGGATGCAGAGCAGCACGTGGGCTTGCACAAAGTCAATAGCAGTAATAATTTATTTATGATTTTTGAAGAAAATTCTTTCCCCCTCCCCCCCCAATTCCCTTCCTGTCCCAGTTTTTTAATCTAGGTCTTAGAGTACGAAATACTAAATTGATATGAAACAATAAAGGGAGGAATTACAACGTAATTCAATCAAATTTGATTCCTGAAAAATGAGCCTACTTTGTTTTCAAATACTTGCACAGCCATCAATGCTCTCACAATCCCAGAAGACTACTTCAGCGTGAGTGGTGTGCCCATACTTTCCCGGCTTTTCAGTGGTAAAGGGTTCATATTTGAATATGCACTTACCTCACTTAGCAAGTTGTTAATTATGAAGACTTGATACAGCAGATCATAATAATTTGTCATTGGTATCTTGCTGCCTCTCTTCCTTTTATAAGGAGAATGTGGAGCCTGGAGCTTTAGTATTATGGATTTGTCGCTATGAACCACAGTTACCGTCGGAGGTCCTATCATAGCTAAGGAAAAAAAAACCCCAAGCTATGAACACAATTACAGTTTATTAATAGTGTTTCACAGAACTCAACTGGAACCCATTCAACAATTTAACGTTCTTGTTGCCAATAATATATTATGCTGTATTTACTGTTAAAGTGCCACGTTGTAAATCCTTGCTTCTTGCTGGTTATTGCTTGGGACATTTTGGGGGTGCATTGCCTGTGCTGGTAACTCCATCTTTGAGCCAAACTTTTTGAAATCTCTCAGACCTGCGTGTTTCTGACTGCAGGCTGGTCAAGCAAAATGCTTTGGATTCTTTGCCTTGATTCCCCCCGCCCCAGCCCATATTTATCTGTGTGCTTGGACTGCATAAACCAGCTATTTGAACCATTTCAGTTATGCCAAGGATGCAGCTTCAGCCATTACATTGACATGTAATTCAAATTACATTACATTACATTCACATTTTTTGCTATCTGCTTAGTTAAACACAGCTAAGGGCTCAAGCTAGTGCCTGCATACTTGTGCGTGCAGCCCCAGCGATGTGGGGAGGCAGGACAGCAGCTGCCCCACGCGTCTCTCCGGGAGAGGGAGGCGGCAGAGGGGGCAAGATGGGCTGTTGCTGCTGCAAGGTATTGCTTTATGTCAAAGCTTGGGGCTTCATCTGTGCGGGAGGCTCAAGGCAGTTTGCACTTCAGAGCTGTGAAGTGAACTCATTGACGTTCACAATTCAATTTTGCATTGACCAGGGAGGGAAAGCCAGTTAATTCATGGGGAACTTACCGGTAGGTACACTGGTACTGTTCGGTGTTTTGACAGTCCTCCAACTTCTAACATACTACGGCATTATAATGACTGTACTAACAAAAAGCTTTGCGTATGTTCTTTCTAAATACACTGCGGTCAGGAAAACACCTAAGTGCGAGAAGAATGGTGGCCACACAGCTCTCTGCTCTCTTCTCCCTTTCCCTGACAAGCAGAGAACGTTTCCTTCTTTCCCACCTTGTGTCCAGCCTTTCCAGCAGCTCCAAAAAGAGCTGAAAATAATTTGTGTAGTTCCATGCCTTGAGGAAGAGGTTGAGTTTAAAGGAAGCCAGGCACTTCCAATCCCCTAATTATTGATAAGTGGCTACTTATCCATAATCGGTTGGCTTTCAAGTGTGGGGAAAATTATTTTACCGCAACACTTCACCTGAGAACTATTGACTCGCAACTTCTTTTGGTACAGCTTTGTAGCTAGAAAAGGATCATTCGTGTTTGCAAATTGTGAGCAGAAATGATGTATTCCATGCCACGGAAAATCCAATTCCTTTCTCAGAGAGACCCATATGTTTGCACTTACTTTCTCGCCAGGGAGTGAATCTGCAGCTGAGGCTCCAGTCGGAATAGACACCAGCTGACGCGGCTTTCACTCTGCCGTAGTAAGGCTCTTGGATGTCAGAGGTCTCATTCGTTAGGTCACAGACATGGTTTTGAATCCCCCAGCAGTCGTCTTTGTTTTGCCACGTGCTCTGCCCATACCTATGGAGAAGGAGAAGGACGGGTGTCAGCTTTAGCTATCGCCGGCTGGGTCCGTGCAGATTTCTAACTGTCTGCTTTAACTCAGCGCTACTGCCAAGCATTCTGCTGTGGAAATTAAATCCCTTCAATTTGAGGACAGGGAAGATTGATTTCATGGGTGTTTGGGAGGTACAGCAGAGACATGGGACACCAGCCCTGTAGGAAGCCACCGCATACTTGCCCCTCGGGAGAGGTGGGCGAGCTTTGGCTTAGCCAGTATGTTCCATGATGGGCAGAATGCCAGTTTCCACCAGCTAATTTCTCAAAAGTGACAGTGATTTCAGGTGCTCACCAGGCGTGCCAGGGATGGGAGCATACCTCCTCTGAGCATCCAGCCTCTAGCGCTGCCTCAACTTTGCCATGCGAGGCACCCTACAGCACTGTCATGAGCAAGGTGGGCTACCAAAATACCTTAAATGTCCTATTGCAGAAGTACCTGACCTAGCTAGACCTGCTTCAGGCAAGCAGTTGGACCCGGTGACCTCCATGCAAACTACATTTTCCTGCAACTCTGTGGTGCAATGAGGGTGCAGAGCATATTTCTGGAGGTGCTTGTTCCCTGCCTGCCTCGGGCTGTTCAGCTGCGCCTTACGGACTCTCGGTAAGTGCAGCAACAACCGAGAGCTGGCAGCCAAGCAGGACGTGGCTGTTCCCCAGGTATGGGGAGAATATCCCGTGTCACCTGAGAAATCCCTTTGGTGTGCCAAGCAGGGCTGGTCCCCCCGCCCAGTGGGAGGCCGGAGTTCCCCTGGTACTTACACTTTATACTGCACAAAGTAGATCGTGTCTCTTGCCTCTCTGGCTCTCCCAGGCTGCCAATGCAAAATGCTGTTGAAGTTTAACGAACGAAACTCTACCTTCTGCGGCTTAATCGAATCTTGCAGGTCTCGGTTTTCCAAAACTAAAATCGCTGCAAATTGTAAGGAACGATAACGTAACATGTTTGTCACAGACATGCTCTTCTGTACTGAAATCGGGGGGTGTTGCTACAACTCGTGGTTTCATGACTAGCAGACTGCAGGGAAATGAAATGTCCTGGATCTCATGTTCAAAACTTTCCAAGTCACAATGAACAGAAAAAACACATTTTGTATTATGAAAGGGACAATTTTATGTGGTTTGGTTTGGGTTGGTTTTTTTTTTTCATTTTTCCTTGGTGAGTTTACTGCTGTGAAAGATGCCTGATGGACGTCCCAGCAAAGAAACCCTTTGGATCAATTCACAGAGCCTGCAGTAAGCAGCCCCATCAGTAAAGTTAAGTGCTCTTTCCTCCACAGTTTAGCTTTAACCTGCAGGGGTTACAGCTGGTTTAACTGCTGCCACAGCCATGTTTATCAGCTCTTGCCTAATAAAAAATCACCTGAGATTCACTGCTTTTCCAGTCTGCACTAGTGGGAAAAGCTGCCTGACAATTTTCAAGATAATCTCTTTTCAAACTGCAACGGTTACTGATGACAGGCTCAGTTATCCACCTCTCTGAATCATGCAAATCCTAACATTTTTCAGGGTTTCGTGACCTGGAGGACTGCAGCTTTATCCCTGGCATATCACAGAATCAGGTAAGACTCACACTAGTTGAACTGAAACTGGTAATACAGCCATGAGTAAATTTAATGGGCAACGTGCTTGTTTTATCTGCATTTCAGAATCTTGCAAGACAAAATAACAGACTAATTTGGAAGTGACTGGACTTACGAACACCCCACCCCCCCAAAAAAAAAGATCCAGGGATTTCTCGACTCATCCATGGTTGTCTCCTCTTGAAGCAGGTGCATCAGTAAGCAGAGGGAAGAAAGCGTGATCCCCCTCATGCTTAGGAGAGCAGGTCCATGACCGAAGAGCATCTCTCTTCCTCTTGGGCATGTCTTATGAGGAAGTAGTTGTTAAACACTCCAGAGTTCCCCTTATTTTCAGCAGTTTCCAAAATCCCCGGTTGGGCTTTGGTTTAATTTAGCTGCAAAAACATGGGAGTTGCTCTCAATTAAACATAGGCAATTGTTCTTACTTGGCAGCTGTGGTCACTCTGAAGTTTGGAACTAATTACGAAGCAAACCAGCATGAAAAAGGTCCTCTTTTTTTAGGCACTAATTCCCAAATGATGTCTGGCAGCATTACTTTTTCCCATAAATTTGTCACACAAGCGTGCTTGATTTCTTGCCACGCAGAGTTTTTTATTCATTCATTCATTCATTCATTCATTTATTTATTTTTCAGCCCACTAGTCACTCACAGCTGAAGAACACAGGAAATTTTGCTGCAAACATGTAGAAGACCTACCCATAGGATGTCATCCGATTTGGTGGCCTGTCTTCAGGTTGAATGCAAGCGGAGAGAGTTTTGCAGGTGTGTTTGCGGCAGGACGTCATCAAGGAATCTGTCATCGGAGGAGCGAGGGGCCGTGGGATCGCTGCCAGCCGTGCTGTCGGGCAGCGTGTCCACACCACGCTGGCTGCTGGAGAGATGCCGGGAGGCGGGGCAGCCGCAGGACTGCCAGCCACCTGGCAGGGAACGGGGAGGCAAGCCCAGCCCATCGGGCCAAAGTGCCACTCTGCGTTGGACTTTCAGACTGCCAGGAATCATATGCCCCAAGGGGTGCAGGTGTGCCGTGAGGCTGCCTGCACAAATACCGGCGCTTGTCGCTGCTGTCCTCCCAGTCCTGCCTTTCCAATATGCGCATCCCTGTGAGCCTGACCCCCGGGCTGGGCATGCCAGGGCTCCTGGGCGAAAGTGAGAAAGTGATTTCGCTTTGTGTTTGTAAATGCTTTAATGCCACGTGCATGCCTGCCCCGTGGGAGCCCAGGTTTGTGCTCCCGGGGTGTATGGAAAGCTCAGCTGAGTCAGTCGCTGGCGGCGAGCATGGTGCCGGTAGAGGCAGCCAGGAGTCTGCTGGCCCTCCTGCCCAACCTCGCCCCTTGCTCTTCCCTCCACAGAAGCTCCCCGCTGCTGACATCCACGTGTACTTCACCGTGCACACACCAACACATCTGGGCAAAGGTCAGGATGCACTCTCCTTTTGCAAGCTCACATTGACAAGCGAGAAAAGAAAACACAGATTTTGTATGACGTAGCACAGCACCACATAACGACCCCCACTAAAGAAATTATGGATGTGAAGACTGTCTGCAGAAACAGAAATTTGCATGACAGTCATCTTTACTTTGGGAAAAGGTAGAAGCAAAGCACCTGTCAGGTCAAAAAAAGTGCAAGGTCTGGTTCAAATGAAGGTATTTTTTTATTTAAAGGCAACCAGCAAACTGGACAACATCTAATCAAGAAGCTGGCCCCGGTCAGATTCATGGGCACAGGGCTCAGCTTAGCTGATCACCTATACTTCGTTATCCCAGCACCAAAACTGCAGCAGATATATTAAAATGCTAGATGTGTACCTTTGAATAATTAACTAGTAAACCCAGTTAAGGGAATTGCAGAATTGAGAAGAAATGCAGAACCCCCTCCCCTCAAAATGGAGCTGGAAAGCAGAAAGGCCACCCTGCCATCACCGGCTGGGAATTTTTTATCAATTTCTCACAACACATTTTCAAAATCCAATGACCTTTAAGTAGTTCCCCACACCAAACGTAATTAGTATTTCTTCATGTTATATGAGCTCAAGTGCAGGAATAGGGAACTTTTATAAACCAATTACCAGAGTGAAATGTCATCAAAGTTTAGTCACAGGTTGTGTATTTGCTTACTTGAATTGTATCAACACACCTTCCCGTACCCTGCGTAACAGCCCATTGCCAGGAGCTGAAGCGTGGAGCTTTGCCAAAATCACTTTTGATGGCGGTTCCTCCTACAAACGCAGAGCTGAGGCCCAGCCTGCCTGGCGCCAGCAGGTTGCGCTCAGAAGAGGCTGCTCTGCTGTATGGTGGAACAGGGAAAAAAATGCCAATCCCATGGAAAAGCTCGGAGTTCCCTGCGCGCTGCACTCTGATAGCACTTTATCTGCGATTGGACTTGGTGGACTGAAGTAATGGGTAACTCTTCACATAATTTCTGTGATTATTGAAGCAGCCGCTGGTAATCCCCAGGTCCTACTCATCAGCTTCAGTCATGCTGCTTCAGTGCTTTGTGTGATAAAAACAACTACAGTCGAGAAAGTACCAGTTTGTACACATATGCAGACATGTACATATGCACTCGTCTTGAGTTTCACAGAATACATGTAGAGTACACTTAAAAATTTAAACAATTGGGGAATGCTGTAGGATGACGTGCACTGCAATGCTATTTAAAATATGAATGAGAACTTTTAAAACCCAATATTGTTTAAGAATACTCTGAACAGGACTTTATGAAGAAACAGAAAATGAAAATGTATTACTTTCCTCAGCAGAATCCACGTGTCCTGCTGGTAGTCATGCTGCTGGCTCATCTGAGCTTACACTGAATCATCTTTTTGATCCAAACCTCTGTGAAACAGCAGTACTGATATTTCTGTGAACTGACATGGAACTGTGGGCATGAGAACTTTTTCCATTCCTGGAATAAAAACCTATCAGAATGCTGGGTAAACAGATTTCTTTCTCTGGAGGGTTGAATATTGCTACACAGAGGTAAAAGTCAGGTACGTTCTTGCTGGAAGCTGCCTCACTCATCCAATTTGATAGCACCACCTCATTCGTTTGTTTTTTTTTTTTTTTCTTTTTCCCTTGAATGAATTGCTTCCCATCCAGAAGAGGAGAAAATTTAACCCTGGAACTGTTTCTGCAGCACCACCTTTGGTTTTTCAGATGTGAGTCTTTGATATTTGCAGTGCATGTGAGGGTGGGTTTTGCTTAAACACCTGGATGAGGGTATGGGAAGATGAAGGAATGGGAGAAACTCCTGAAAGCATACAGAGAATACTTCTGGTAACTGGCAGAGGCCAGACAAGTCTCTCCTGTGTGTGGCATTTCACACAAACTGACAATAAAATATGAGGGGTTCAGATTATTCTGGACCTAAAGACTATTCTCAGTTGGAGCTGTAGTTTTCAGTCTTTCACCCTTCTAAGCAGCCAGCATGGACTCACAGAAAAACCTGTCTTGGGAAGGGGCTCCGGAGGTCACCCAGTCCAGCCTAGTGCTCAGAGCAGGGCTAGTGGCAGTGTTACCCCATACTTAACCACTTCCAGTGTGAGTTTTCCCTTCATATATCTAAGTAGGATTCCCCCGGTGCAACTTATGACAGCTGCTTTTTGCGTTTTGATTGGAGGACTCGGAGAAAAGTCTGTCTTTTCTGCAGGTGTTTATATAGTTGGCAACTGCAGTTAGATCCCCTTCCCCAGCCATCGCCTCTCCCAGCTGCAGGGACCCAGCTCCCTCAGCCTCTTCGGCTGGGTCATGTGCAGGACAGCCCTTCACCAGGTCAGGTGGCCCTGGAAAAATGAATCACTGCACACAAAAAAAGAAAGAAAAAAATAAAAAGAAAATAAAAGAAAAACCCCACAGTCGGGTAGGAGGGACTTTTTGGATTTTTTTTCCCTGCCCTTCAGGGAAGAGGTGTTGCATCACACGGGTTCCTACAGAGCCGTTTCTGGGGAAGCGAGGCTGACTTTCGCTGCACAGTGCGTGCCTTCGCTGCTTCCTGCCCCACAGGTACCCGCTGTTCAGCTCTCGCTGTTACAGGGCTTGGGTCAACACTTTAAAGGTTATGATTAGAAACTCCCAACGCCGCAGCTGCACCTCCATAGCCAGACATTTGAACACATTCAAGATGAAGATCTGCTGAAGGCTTGCTGTGTAACAAATAGCGTATGTGCAAATAATGACTTATTTAATGATGTGTAAGGCACTGAGTTGCACTAGGAAGTTAGCAACCAGCACTAGTATTCATTAGGAACTGTAGGTAATGCCAAACCCCCAAATAGCTCAAAGCCTTTTGTTTAAATGGCAAGTTTCTTTAAAATTGTCAGGTTTTCTCATTGGCAAAGCCATATGACTTTTTTTTTTTTTTCTACCACTAAGGAGTGCTGTAGCTTGTTTAAGCCCACTGAGAAAAGACCTGTCTTTCTTTAGGTTGTGGGTCCCTCACCAAACCATCTACAGACAAAAACCCGCCAGCTTAGCGACACGTGGAATTAATATCCCATAGTTTGTTGGTTTTGCTTAGGTAATCTTAATAGTATAGGGAAGGTGCCAGGTGATCGCTTAGCCAGCAGAAAGCACAGGTAGGCCTGGAGAGGTGCAACACAACCATCGCTCATGCTTTCTCAGTCCACTACTAAAGGCAGGCAGGCTCAAAGCCCGGCAGTGCCAATGCTCGCGCTCTCTCCGAGGCACCGCCACCAGCAGCGGCTGAGGCAATGCCTGCAGCGTTACCAGCGCGGGGAGGGCATCACCCAGCCGTTCATTTTCTCATAGGCGGTGGTTGGAAGCACAATGGTTCTGATAGCTACTTTGGGCAATAAAACCTGGAAAGATGAAAGCTCCAGGGGTTTCCCAGGCCAAGCGAAACAAAAAAAAAAAAAAAAAAAAAAAAAAAATTCCGCCCGAGCCGAAGACGACAGATGATTCTGCCGATGCCTGTGGAAAGAAAGAAACAAAGAAAGAAAGAAAGAGAGAAAGAAAGAAAGAAAGAAAAAAAAAAAAAAAAAAATTCCGCCCGAGCCGAAGACGACAGATGATTCTGCCGATGCCTGTGGAAAGAAAGAAACAAAGAAAGAAAGAAAGAGAGAAAGAAAGAAAGAAAGAAAAAAAAAAAAAAAAAAATTCCGCCCGAGCCGAAGACGACAGATGATTCTGCCGATGCCTGTGGAAAGAAAGAAACAAAGAAAGAAAGAAAGAGAGAAAGAAAGAAAGAAAGAAAAAAAAAAAAAAAAAAATTCCGCCCGAGCCGAAGACGACAGATGATTCTGCCGATGCCTGTGGAAAGAAAGAAACAAAGAAAGAAAGAAAGAGAGAAAGAAAGAAAGAAAGAAAAAAAAAAAAAAAAAAATTCCGCCCGAGCCGAAGACGACAGATGATTCTGCCGATGCCTGTGGAAAGAAAGAAACAAAGAAAGAAAGAAAGAGAGAAAGAAAGAAAGAAAGAAAAAAAAAAAAAAAAGAAAAAGAAGAAAAAAAACCTGAAAACCTGCCTTTCACTTGTCTCTTCTGCAAGTGGAAGTTTGTAAGCATCACGCTTCCAGCCAGCGGCTCAGCTCTGTATCACATCTGTATCATCCAAGGAGTGTGATCTCTAGAAAAGGACTCTATTCTAACAATTTTTACCACCACCATCTCCAAATTACTATTGAATTTGTAAACATACTGTAATTTTATGAGGGTTTTTTTTTTTTCCCCAAATACAATGTCTCAGATCTTGTGCAGATAGAGTCTCCTGCCATTCAGGAATCAGTGCACTGAGCTTTTCAGGACAGAATCCTCCATGCTCAGCATAAGTGTTTTTCACACTTCTCAGAGGTGTTAGTTTCAAGTTTACTGCAGCGTGACCATTTAACCAGAAAATTTAGATCGCCCTGTGATACCTGCCAAAAAGCTGTGTTGCATCTTCTTTTTCTTCCAGGAAATGAAATTTGGCATCTCTCAAATAAAGTGGCTCATTTTGCTGCACACCCTGGAAGCAGCTGATAAAAGTCACTCTGTAATTAAGCACCCAAACTCAGAGCCTTTGGTTCAATTCTATTCACACTTGGGGGAGGGAACAGGTGCTATCTTCATAGCTGAGAGGTGGCCAGACTGATTCCTGGGATGAGCCCACCTGGAAGAAGGGACCGAGGAACGGCAAAGGTGCTCTCTGCTTCTCTGCCTTGATCCAGGTGCCGGCGCTGCCCTCCAGCCATTCAGGCAAGCTTTCACAACCTTTCCTTACCTGTTAGAACTTACCTTGCATTTAATCACATTTGCAGCAGGGTGCAATCGTGGCTGTTGTTGTCACAGACCTCAACTCTTGGTAATCTAGGAGTAGAAAGCACACACCACTATATACAGTTCCCATCTTCTGAGATGGGACTGCATATGCCCTCCACCCTTCCTATAATTAAGCTGCTACTAACTTGCCAAAAAAAAAAAAAAAAAGCCCAAAACATATCACAAAACAGTCATCCCCAGAAAGAAAATAGAGTGTATTAGATTTTCAGTCTTTTCAATCTGAAAGGACCCTATATAGTGAAAGGGTATTTTTGAAGGAGCATGAAGCTGTTTAAGCAACCTGTCCCAGTCGGCACTAATCAGAGATGTTGCACAGGAAAAAAACCAGAGGAGACTTGACATTGCTGCTTACTCCTCTACTGCACACATTGCAAATATTTGATGACTGCAGGATTAATTTTGCAGAATGCACAGCAAGCTGGCTGGCAGAAGTGTCTGGTTTGTCTGCTCTTTGTTTCCTCTACATGTAATGCATTTCCCCTTTTAAGCTGTGGCTGCACAGTAGAAAACTTCTTTGCCCCCAAATAAATGAAAAATTAGTTATCAGCCTGATCAGCCACTCTGTCGTTGTCCAATTACGCAAATGGGCAAGTTAGAAAACATGACGGTGAGAGCTGTGTTGAAATAAGAGAAAAAAAAACACCCAAACCTCAGGAAAACTGTTTTGACTGTAATTAATTCATAATGAGTTAATAAATAACCTAATCCATTACTAAAACTCAGAGTCCATGTTATAAATTTAAAATCTCGTAATTAATGCAGACATGTTGTAAATTCAAGTTTCTCCAGTTGTTCTGACTATGTTCAATCTGCACAGCCATTTCTAAGAGAATCCAGATTCTTAAGGTATGACTCCTCTTACTGGAATCAGCCCAGAGACAGCCCTACTCATAAGATTAAGAAGTTACTTGGAAGGAGCAAACACGTTGATCGGGAGCAGAAAATGTTTTGAAATTGCACGTTCTAGATTGTAAAAGCTAAAGAAGCGAAACCAAAATTCTGCCAACAGCAGCCTACGTTCTTTTGGGTAAATTAGCATGACACTCAAAAGAGCCAATTTCCAAGATATGTATAAGAATGCACATGCTCACTATTAAGAAGTAAACATCACATAAATAAGATTTTTGTGATCATTTAAACTGCAAATAAAGTAATCAGAGTTTCAAGGAAGCCCAGCTTTCCTTGCTCTGTAGCAATTAATCCATTCAAGTGGTGTGGCCATTTAATCCTTGTCCGTGATTTTAAAATAGACCAGATGGAGAGTGCCCAGGGTCAAGCAACAGAACTGAAGTTATTGCAGGCTGCATCAATAGCACCAAAGGGCAAAAAAGAAATTGCAAAACCAGCGACATCGCCAGAATCAGCGGATCAAAGAGCTCCTGTGCATCAGCCCTCATCCCCCTCCAAGATCAATGACTGGTGTACGGCAACGGCACCACCACACATCTGTACAGGAGAGAGACGCTTTCAAAACCAATGGATGTAAGTCACGTCCTCGACGTCAGACCGCCACCACTGCCCAGGGCGAGCGGTATCTTGACAAATGAGAAACAACCCGAGTTTAACCCTTCTACACGCAAATACCTCTGGTAAGTAGAACACAATAACTGGCTATGTATAACTACACACACATATATGCTATACGTATCTCCCATTGCGTCTTCTATTCATTTTCAATAATGCTGAAAGCATACGTGATACATAACATGAACTGAGCAAGCTTCAAAAGCTGATTTAGTCTTCAGTACAAAAGCTAAGAAAAAGGTGAGCATAGACATTTGTCTGAGATTTTTTTAATTCAGTGTAAACACATTTAAAATTTACAGTACTTACAAGTAGTCTAGTTACAACAGTCAGACAAGAACCAAAGCCTGTTGTGGATCATTAAGTTTCTCAAGTCAGGAAGATTTGCAGTAGACATTAGAAAACACTTTCTAGGGGTAAAGAACTCCTAGAATAAATTGCTTGATGGTGGCGCAGAGTCTTTAGATACACACATAGGAGAAACAATGCAGTCCTGGGGAGAAGAATAAACCTTAGACCCCTGGAGGTCCCACCTGACAAATGAGCGCATCCATTTAGGGAATATAGGAAGTGTATTAATAAACAAGGGCTTAATAGTTAAAGGACTGATTTTTTAAAGAAATCTATTCAGGCCATTTATTTTAGAAGAAAGGTGCTTTGTATCTGGTTTGTCGGGTTTGTTTGTTTGTTTTTTTTTAAGACATGCTGAAACTATTAATTTGAACCAAGTACGATAGCTCTTAGTTATTAATACTAAACTGTTTACATGGCACCACTTCAGAGCAACCAGTTATTTCTAGCCTTGAGAAAAACAGCTCTTCTCATGCAAGTTTCTTTTCCTGAAATTGTCACTAGAGAAGGACTACATACAAATATGCATGTCTGTTCTAAGCAGCTGGGACACTACAAGCAGTTGTTTGCACAGACATCAGTAGATTTGACAAGTGTCACAGTTTAACCCCAGCCAGCAACTAAGCCCCACGCAGCCACTTGCTCACTCCTGCCCTGCTGGGACAGGGGAGAGAACCAGAAGAGCAAAAGTGAGGAAACTCGTGGGTTGAGATAAAGGCAGGCTAATAGGGAAAGCAAAAGCCACACATGCAAGCAAAGCAAGGAATTAATTCACTGCTTCCCATGGGCAGGCAGGTGCTCAACCGTCTCCAGGGAAGCAGGGCTCCATCACTTGCAACGGTGGCTTGGGAAGACAAACGCCATCACTCTGAGCTTCCCCCTCTTCCTCAGAAAAGGCCTTGGCTTTGTGTAAGCCCTGCTCAGCAGTAACAACAACATCCCTGAGTTATCAACACTGTTCCAGCATAAATCCAAAATATAGCCCCATGCTGGCTACTATGAAGAAAATTAACTCTACTCCAGCCAAAACCAGCACAACAAGAATGATTTTTTTTTTTTTAAACTACATTATTGATTTATGTGGAAAAAGCATAAAGCCAGAATATTTGCTACTTCTGTGCCAGCATGCACTGTTACCACAATAATTCATTGTTAATTGTAGATCTGATAATAAAAAGTTACAATGTCCACGCAAAAACGAGAACTAAAGAGGTTCTTAGAAGTGTTGTCAGGTATTAGACTGAATTTTTGTGATGCAATTTCTCTTACACAGGACATAATGGAGTCTTATATTCTATCATCTCCCAACATCACCTTTACGAGAGGAAGGGAGGAATGCTGAGCAGCCATGATAAGAGTAAAAGCCGCCTGAAACAGCTTGAGGTGGTGAAACCTTCTACATGTGTCATACTGGATATCTGGTAATTCAATAAAAGGCATGAATATTAAGTGACCTTGCACCTGTAAATGTTAGGCACTAATATCCTGTGCCAAGGTGCATATGAATATCCAGAAGCTTAAGCAAACTACTGCTCCATCACAAGAATATGAATTTATTAATTTAAACTCATTTAGGAATTAAGTGCAAATGCACTATCTGACAGCTTCCAGAGTACATGGCTCAGATATTTGGTACTACAGAACCGCAAAAGCAAGGCTAACTAGCTGTAGCCAGTAAGGCATTTCCACGCTGCAGGCTGCTGGACCATATCCTAGCAGAAATACCATGGTTTTAGGCTTTCTCAGTACCACTGCTAGCAACTGCTGGGAGCAAGGTTGGGGGAAATAGAGCTTATTGACCCAGGGAACACATTCTTGTCTCACTATGGCCTCAGGTTTTCAGCTAGTCACCCCTAATAAAAGAATGTGGTGCTTTGCACACCCTTAAACTTCTTTACTTCGCAATTATAAAACCTGCAGGTTGGCCTGAGCAATTTAAACAACTCCGCTATCCCCATGCTATTGGCTACCTGCTAAGTACATAGCCCACAGGGAGGGTGACGGTTCAGGAGCTTTTGTAATTACAGTTCAGAAATTGTCATTGAAAAATACATTTAAACTTGTGATGGTTACAAGAAGAGGTCAGTTGGGTGCATATATACATCTCTCTCTCTCTGTTGTCTATCACAAAGCACTCATGCTCCTGTGCTTGATTTTCAGCTTACAGAATAACAGTGCCTTTCTATTACATGTAACTACCCATCATACCAAATTTTTCCCATTGGCTTCTGTGTCATTTTGATGGATCTTAAACTTCCTTGTCCTTCATTATATCCTAGCACCTGGCTGGTCCCTTTCACTCACGCAGGACTCCATGCGACTTGAACGATTCAGGGCCATGTACAATGTAGTCGTATTGCAGGGGGAAGAGAAAAGAATCAGAGACAGTCACTTGGTTTTAAAAATGCATTTATCTGCCCTCACATGGGCAAAAAATATCACCCCTCTTCCAATGCGGCAGCAAAGGAAAACCTTCCAGAACAGAAAACACTTAATGATCTCTTACGTTCACACAAATTTAAGGGGCTGAGTCTTAGTTAATAATTTTCTTAACAGCACCAGTGTTTTGACATCGACTGTTAAGAATGTAAATTTAACATTTCCAAGAAATTAGGTACTTCTGACAGAATGGTTCGGAGGCAGATATACCCAATGGAATGACTACTGTGGCTAATTCCTGACCTTCTTGGGAAACAGCAACATTTTTTGGGACAAAACTGGCAGAAGGAAAACAAGCTACCGATTGCAAGAAGATTAAATACTCTGAGCAGTAGCAAAGAAGATTAGAAACTTACCACATAATTTGCTGAGTAACTTCTGCCCCCAAAACAAGGTAACCTCACAGTTTCTAACACCCTACTTCTCCCTTCTGAGCCAAGTTTAACTTAAACACTTACCTGACATTTATAAAGTCCTGAGGTATGTATTGCAGTTCATATTTATCAACAAACCTACAAAACCTGAAAGAAGTGACAGCAACTTCAAGCTCTACACAAGATGCAGCTGCTCATCTGCTTAGCAGACAGACTGCTAAAGCATGCTCCTGTGGTGAACCATATTATTAACTGAAAAGTCAGTTTAGTTGCCAAAAGTGCAAGTTAATTCTGATTTTCAAAGCCTTCTTCTAACACCAAGAGTTATTTTCTGCACTTCTGCAGTGGAGACACCTACACACCAGTGGATCCTAAGCAGTAAGTTGCCAGCATTGCCTTCTAGGAACATGACATTGAAGAAGTTTCTAGGGGGTCTCACTACATTTGAGCACAATGCAGAAACAAATCAAAGCCAGCTAACACATACTGAAGACTTTCTAGCTGAGCTTTCCATTACACCGTAACTACAACATTAACCTGTTTGCTTTGGCTTTTCCTAAAAATTGTCAAAACCCCACTAACAGATCTGTTATCTTCCTGTGAGTACAGAAGGGAAAAATAGCTATTGTCTTTAAATCTTTGGGAATTTAGTATGTACCACTGTGATTAATGTCTGATATCTGCAGGAACTGAAGCAGCCCAGAAATTGCTGAATAAACTAACTTTATCTTAGAAATACTCATGCCACTGAGAAATGTAAAGGACAGAAGTGCTATGATACTGTTTTTTCCTTTAAAAACACCTACTGTAATATGCAAACATTCCTGATAATCCTACAAAAACCAGCATTTAAAACAAAGACATACTTTTGTATAAATGCACCACCTTGTGTCTGAAAAACATCCCTTTTTTTCCTGAACTAAGCTTCATTAAGAACTATTGTAAACATTTCCAACAAGCAGAAAATACCCATCAAATCTTGACTACAGGGAAATCACTGGATTGCAGGCATTAGACTTTTTAAACATAAAAAATAAAATCCTCATCCTCCAGTGTTCAAACTACAATCTCACGTTACAAAATTCAGAGGGCTGTCAGATGACAATAACTTACAAACTACAACTTACCCCACTCCTCTTCTATTGTCTTAAGATGTATTTTTCAAGGGAGGTAGGTTGGTGTACTTCCTGAGTTATGTCATAAAAAGGGAAAAAATGCTCATCATTTTCAACTTGCTAGAAAACATGTTTGGAAGAAGTCCTGTTGATTTCTATTTTAAAAATCATATTGTTCTAAGAATTAGGATAAAAATGCTCTGGAGGAAAGGAGGCTTTGGAATTTTGAAGACCTTTTCTAAAGAATTTGTGCTGCCACCCATTACACACTTTTTTTTTTTCCAATAACAATCAGCCAGCATGCTAATACAGGCATTATCCAGAATGTGACATGGTTACACAACGTATCCAGGTGATCCAAACAGATGCAGCTATACACAGATAAAAGACTATAAACAGCTGGTTCTTGGCCATGGAATCAAATTCTTAAGGTATACAGGAAAAGGTTATAGACATAAAGCATTTTATTTAATACAAAAATACTCTTCAAGAGAAAAAGACAAAAGAATACCTCAAATAAAGCCAAAATCTCAAATATTTCTTGCGCATCTCTATCAGAACCAAGCGAAGGACTTCTTAAGCATTACGTTCATGGAACCGATTTTGAAAAGGATTTGAAACAGAAGGGAATAATGAAACAGCTGCTGTTTTATACTTCATGAAGTCTGTTCTGCACCACAGAGTACTGCTAAAAAACAAGGTCTCTTTCAAATAGGAACAAAAACTTCTAAAAGTGATTATTATGAAATTTCTCCCCACTTTTTATGCTGTTCTCAGGCACTACTTTCAGTCCCATTTCATGATCCTGCTGTACTAAGTTGTGTACTGGTTACGCTGGTTAGATCAGAACAAGTACAACTTGTCAATGTTCATAACGTAACCCAGACTTTCCATAATCTTCACTAATGCTGTTCTTCCTGAGTTCTGGTTAAGCGCTTCAGCTATCCTGGTTAGTCAGTCGGCCGATAAGCAATCACAGGCTGTTCTTCACCGACATCGATCAGCAAATCTAACGGCACATGAGGCTTGTCATAGCCAGAACACTTCAGACAGCTGCTTGGAATGACTGTTTGTTGTATTTCTGTGGCAGAATCCTCTGGACCTCCAGAGTTATGGCATATATCCATTTGGCCCCGGTCAGAAGTGAAATAACTCTCATTTACTTTGTGATTCTGTTCATCAGAAGAAGATACCTCCTCTGTGCTTTCCTGCACTGACACCTCTTCTGCTTTGGCTGGTGCCTCTGGGGGAGGAACAAAAGATGCTCCTTCACTGGAATCCTCGGGACTAACAGTTTCTTCTTTTAGCTCTACCTCCAGGGAGGTTACTTCAGCATTCACTGGCAACGCTGACTGGCCTGGCATGATGCTTACTACAGATATATATTTGGCCTCCGATTTTGATTCTAGAATGCTGTCTGTGTTCAGGTTTCTTATCACACTGACCTTAAATGGGAAAAAAAAAAAAAATCACTTTTAGTTCCACAGAATCTATTAATTTATTTGCTTTATCTTCTGTCAAGGTTTAGACATTAAAAAAAAAAAAAAGATACAAGTTCATAATACAAACAGAACAGAAATACAACAGAAATTAGCAAAACTAGAACCTGGCAAGGTCATTAGCCTATATCCATGACTTCAACTGTTTCATTAATGCAAACTCTCAAAAATGCTTTCTATGTGCAAACACATTTGCAAGGACCAAATCCACTTCATGTCACTCACTGTATTTTAAGTCATTTGCAGTTTGCAATGTAGGAGCAAACAGAGAAGGAAGAAAAAGCTGTGATACCCTCCAACTAGCTGGGGAAACCTTTCATACTCTATAGCTAATGGGCTTAACTTACAATGACTGTAATATTTTGTGGCAATTGTCTCAACTGGGAGGAAAGTGAACTTTGGAAAGAGATCTTTAAAAATAACATGAGACCCTTTACGCATACCCAGTAGTCATATCTGTGCTGAAGTCCTCCTAGTTATTTCTCCTGTGTCACTAATGTCATTCCCTCAATGCTGCAAACTTTAATGTTTCCCTTTGAAACCCCTCCACAGGAAGAACATATTAATTCCTTCAATGGCCAGGCTCCAGCTTGTTTTACATGATTATGACATGTCTTCAGGCTGTTTAGATTATTCTGATTTTTTTTTAAAGGTGTTTTCAAGAATACATATGAAAAACAATGCAGGGTAAATTTTCAGCTCTATGATGATGTTCCCTAAAGCTAACAGAAAGCATAGGGAGAAAGGGTTACTCTATTAATAGTGTTTTCCAAATTTCATAATTCACTATGTATGTGTACCACAGACTATCAAGTACTACAGATAAGCTGATTTCTTAATAATATGTGCACAATCACTGTTTTTTGAGATACTTGGTAAAAAAAAAAATCTGACTGAAAACACAGGTTGAGGCAAATTTGGAAGAGAGGGATGCAGGTAGGAGGAGAAAAGGAGGAGAACAAAAAAAATGTTTACGAAAAGCTACAAATAGCCAAAAAGAACTTCCCAGTCTGTACTAGTGTAGGAACTGAGCGAGCCATCAAAACCAGATGATCAAATCTGACTGCTTTTCAAGAATCTGCCTTGATCAGAAGGTGGTGAGGCTGTATCTTTACATTCGTACCTTCATGGCATGCTGACTTCATAAGACCTTGCCTTCATCTCTCACTTAAGCCTTTCATACCTTTCCCTTCAGTTGCCCTGATATCTGTTTGATGGTACTGTGGTTATGCTTGATCAATGAAGCTACTGGAGTTTAAAAAAAAAAGCAAAAAACCAGACAACAAACACCATCACAAAGCAAACAAACACTCCCTGGAGAGCAGTTATTTGTAGTCTAAGTGAATTCTACAAATAGCTGTATTGGTACCACTAAGGGGAGGTGATCCCCTTAGGAATCAAAGACTGCCACTGGAAAACTGGTCAAAAGAACACTAAGGTGGCTCCTGACACTGAGAGTATACCACACTGCAACCTAGCTGCCATTCAGCCATCATTCCTCTCTGGATGTTCAGTTTCTGCTACGCAGAAACAGTCAGACTACCACATAAAGAACATTCAGAACAATTTCCATTAATATGTATGGAAACCACCCGTAGATGCTTAAAAGATAGCTGCAGAAACCAGAATACAATCAATAATGTGTAGATAGGGAAAATGTTATGGACAGCTGGTAGGATTAATGTACCTTTTGAAAATCTGTTTATATAGATACATGAAAAAGTATTGGATACTTATGCTATACCAACACTGACCTTGAAAGGACCAGCATCTGTAGTTTTTTTGGGGGTAGCAAAAATCTGACTTCCATAGTCATGCAGTAAGTGACAAGAGAAGATAATTCTCTGTATATGCTGGACTACTTGAGGAATCTGACTTAAAACAAAATGCTATAGAAACCATGGCTAAAAGCTGCATTCACAGCTTCCCATCTCTCCCCATACCAGTGTATGCTATACTAAGGTTAAAACCCAAACCCAGTGAGTTCCTGTTTCTGCCCTTTTAGGATTTTCACATGGCTCAAAATCATAGCCCTAAAAATGTATTAAGGGAATGCCTTGTACTCTACACAGGTTCTGCATTTCACAGTGCCAGCTGGCAATGCTTAGAGATAGACCCCAAGAACAAAATATGTACTCTCTATACAACTACATTCATTGTTCTCAAAAAGGAAACCTGTTTTTCTTTCGCTGAGTTTTTGAAAAAAGCAAAAGAGTGCACAGACACTCCTATTCCCATGCAAGAAAGAAGGAAGCCACGAGAAGAAAACTCTTGTGGGTTTCCTGGTACCAAAGGTTCTTTAAGAGTCACTGAGTCATGACTACAAGACAACTTAATAGTTCATGCAGTTATTTCTAGCTTCAAAGACAAGAACCACAGCTTACTACACTAACTGGAATGCCATTCAAAGCATCTCAAGAAACAAGGGCAATTAAGATATGGTTGCTATTTGAAGAGTATTTACTGTAGGTAAGTTAATATTTTTCTTTTGTGCACATTATCCAATACCAGCAAACTGACAGCCAGTGAGCTTAAGCTGGATGTCAGCAGCATTTCCTGGCATGTGCAGGTGCTCAGATATCTTCCTGTCTCCAAAAACAGCACCTAAGCTTTCAGGTCTTTCACTGTCTCAACAGACTAGGGAGGTACACCAGTGGAAGCCAGGGTCAAGGATACATACAAATAACATATCCCAAGGAATCTGTAACAGTTAAGGTAACCAACAGTTTTTTTAACTTCCTTTTCTAAGGGCTTGTCCACTTACTAATTCCCAGTACTTTTCAGGACCACATTTTCTGCAGGAGAGTTTGAGAAGTCCATTTCAAACCTTATTAAGACCTTATCAAAATCTGCATGGTCTTTGCATGGCTCCACAACAAATTAATGCTGGATAAATGGATAAATAGGAGACTGTTACTGCCCTATAGACACTCACAGGAAAAAAAAAAATCTCCACAAAAGCTAATAAAGCAGCTTGTCTCTTGTAAGATGACAATTATTTGTGGCAAATATCAGTCCAAATTTACAGGAACAATTACAATTTCTGCAAATCAAAAATATATGTTGTATAACCAAAAGCTCCAGAGTCACAAAGAAAATTCTTAGGTGTTCTACAAATACAATGAGAGAACACAGCCTTGTCATTCCCGTCAGGCTCAGAAAAAGCACCAGCAGATAGCAGAAAAGTTGACTTAAACATGAGCTAAAAATGAAAGTTGATGCTTTTCAATGAGTCTCTTATACAATGGGGTTTTGTACCTACTAAATATTTTCCACCATTTAAAGATAAGAGGCAAAAAAAGCAATTAAAAAAAAAAAAAAAAAAAAGACAGTGAAGTTAAAGCAGAGGAAGATGCCCACAGCATATCAGTGAATTAAGGCCTGGCTCCTTTCAAAGTGGATAAGCTCTTTTCAAAAATCTTACAACAAAAAAATCTAGTATGGGACAAGTAACACACAGGACAAACTGGAATGACTGAAGATGGTGGGTGGAAGGAGACGGCTTCCTGAAATACTTTCTGTGAGATAAATGAAAGAAAGTGAACACCTCTAGCTACAGCTGGGGTGCTGAAAATGTCAGGTTCCCGTGATCCAGCAGAGAGATTAGCATGATGAAGTTTTGCAAAGGAATCTGTCTCATTTGTCTAAGACTCTCAAAGGCAGCTGCTTGATGGTTACTTACTTATTTTTCCTTTTGTTGGAACATTCCAACTTGCTGAAAGTCACTCAGATGATGTTTTAGCATCTACTTAAAAGCCGCCAGGAAGCAGATCACTGGAAGGCAGCAGTCCTAAGGCAGGACACCTTGCCTAGCCTTTTGACAGATGGAAAAACTCCCTAGATGTTTCATTTTCAGACATGCTTAGGTAAAGCACAATGGTCATAACTTGTATGGAAAGAAACATATAGTACACATTCAAAGGTCAGTGAGAGGCTCTCAGCTCCAAGAAGTCTACAGAGATAGCTTCATATCATTAAACTTATTAACCATATTATTTACATTACTTATTCATTACTTGAAATGATTAATTATAAAAAAAATCAATAATTAATCATACGTTACTAATTACTCATTTTATAATCCCACATTATTCATACAACCTGGACTGAAACTATCCTTACAAGCTCTGCAATTTATACATGTCATTAAAGACTTCAATGGAAATGGACAGAATCGCAGAATACCCTGAGTTGGAAGGGACACATGAGGATCATAGAGTCCAACTGCTGACTCCATTCAGGGAAACTTAGAAGCTAAACCATATACCTAAGAGCATGGTCCAAATGCTTCTTGAACACTGACAGGCTTGGGGCTGTGACCATTTCCCTGGAGAATCTATCTTAGTGCTTGACCACCAAGGTAACAATCTTTATAAATAGTTATAGGTTTCATTCAGTTCCTTAGCAACAAAGCATGACATATGGGGACAATCTTTTTAACAAGGTCTGCTGTGACAGGACGAAGGGTAAGGGTTTTAAACTAAAGGAGGGTAGATTTAGACCAGATGTAAGGAAGAAATTTTTTACAGTGAGGGTGGTAAAACACTGGAACAGGTGCCCAGAGAGGTAGTGGAGGCCTCATCCCTAGAAACATTCAAGGTCAGGTTGGAGGAGGATCTGAGCAACCTGATCCAGTTGAAGATGTCTCTGCTCACTGCAGGGGGTTGGACTAGATGACCTCATTGGCTTGGATATCTCCGTTTAGTCAGAGCACTCTAACCTCCTAATATTCTATTACAAATAAAGCAGGCTCTAGGGGCATCTTAGGAATTGAGCTGACCCTGCACTATGAAGGAGTCACTTTAAAGAGTCTTGAATTTGAAGACCATGGAATTGAAGATCATTGCCTCTTCTCTCTGTAAGTCTTACAAGACTTCCTGCACCCACTGAGAAGATACACTCTTGATACGATTACTATTTACCACTGCCTCACATGGCAGTTCTTGAAAGCTGTTTCAACTGCTGCCAGTTGTTCAGTTGCTTGAACGTTGTAGCACTTAGCAGTATCACAGTATTACCATGTAATGAAGGAATCACACATGTCCAGTGACAGGACAAGAGGAAGTGGCCACAAACTGAAACACATGGAATTTTACCTGAATGTAAGAAAACAATTTTTACTGTGACGGTGGTTAAACACTGGAATAGGTTGCCCAGAGCATTTGCGGAGTCTCCTTCCTCAGAGGTATTCCAAACCCAACTGGACAAAGTTGCTGACCCAACTTGAGCAAAACGGTTGGACTAGACAGTCTCAAGAAGTCTCTTCTAACCTCAGCAATTCTGTGTTTCTGCGTCTCTGCTACTAGAATGAATACAAACCTATTCATGTACAGACACATTGAGTTTTCAAGAACTAAGTTCTCAAACTAGACCAACTACTGCTACTTCAGTTAAAAAGACTGAAGTCTAGCTGTAAAACAAATACAAGGCATCTGGTTGCAGAGGCTGTCAGAATATTTGGCTGGTGTAAATCCTAAACACCAAAGAGACCATGGTAAAAAAATATGAGACAGGCATAAAGATGTTATAGTTATGAAACTTACCTAGCTGGATACTAAAAATCTGACACAGATAAGTGTGAACTTACCAAAGACTTAGGCAGCTTTATGTTCCTCTTTCTTAATTTGTTGCAGCCCCAACATACTGTCAAAATTAGACTCATGCCCAGAATAACACAACACAGAATGATGAGGTCTCGTGTGCCTAAGAAGTTAGAGCAAAATCTTTTAGGAAGTTTGGAAAAATAAACCACTGCTGTATCATTTAGAGTAACTTCAGAAACTGTAACAGCTCAGAATGCTTAGGTGTAATGTGTGAATTTGTCATTTGTCACCTTTTTTCACTCAAGAAAACTTAATTTATGAAGTACTATACCAAGTAAATAAAAATTAAAATGACAGAAGATTTTCAATTTATATAAACACAATCGAGTTTCTAGAGAGATAAAGGAATTTTATAACTAATTTTTTTCCTTAGGTATGACAGATGGGGGTGAGCAGATTTGTACATTTTCCACTTAATAGCTTATTAACTGACATAATAATTACAGATGGTCTATGTACAATAAAATCAAAACATGAAATCTTCTAAAACATATTTGCTAGGAAGATTCCACTAGCCTGACTCACCTTAATGTCCTCCCCCTCAATCACACCACTGCTCTTGTGTGTAAAAAAGAACACAGCTGCTTTCACCAATTTTACCTCTTTTCTCTAGGGAAGTTTTGGGCCGTAATGAAGTAACATTTAAAAGTCTGTAAGAGGTTATCAGAGACATGAAGTTGGGTCATGTTGTGGTTTAACCTGTCAGGCAGCTGTATACCACACAGCCACTCGCTCACTCCCTGCTTCCCTCAGTGGGACAGGGGAGAGAATCAGGGCGGGGGGGGAAAAAGTGAAACCCGTGGGTTGAGATAAAAGACAGTTTAATAAAACAGCAGAGGAGAACAATAACAATAATAATAATGGTAAGAGAATATACAGAATATACAAAACAAGCGATGCACAATGCAATTGCTCACCAGCTGCTGACCAATACCCAGCCCATCCCAAGCAGCGATCGCTCTCCCCCTGGCTAACTCCCCCCCAGCATGATGTCATACAGTATGGAATATGCTTTTGGCCAGTTTGGGTCAGCTGTCCTGGCTGTGCCCCCTTCCCAGCTTTTTGTACACCTGGCAGAGCAGGGGAAGCTGAAAAATCCTTGACTAGTCTAGGCACTGCTCAGCAACAACTAAAACAATCAGTGTGTTATCAACATTCTTCTAGTACTAAATCCAAAACACGGTGCTATGCCAGCTACTAGAAAGAAAATTAACTTTATTCCAGCCAAAACCAGGATAGGTTACTTGCTGTCTTTGTTCTCTTTAATTAAGAAAAAGATGTCAATACCTCAATGTTATGACCACAAGTTTATAGTTGCTTCAAACTCAAGAAAGTCTAAACACATTTTCCTCAGTGATGAGGCTGAGCAAAAAGCCATTTGTTAGAAGAGACAATGCTTCTGGAAAACATATAACTCTGTGAATGATCCATTTGTCATTTTTTAATTACACCAATGATCAGGTGTAACAGAAATGGATTTTGTAATACCAATGAAGCGGGAAAAGCATCCAAAAAAAGTCAGGGTTACCTGAAAATAATACATGTATTTAAAGGTCTTTAGAACTGGTAAAGTGCATTTGGAAAAGAATGACCACGGTGCCTCTTTTTTCATATTTTCCCATAGGCATCCAAGTCATCCCATGGTTGTATCAGAGCTCAAATACTTAGCTAGAACAGATGTTTGGTCAGACTCAGTATGTTCTTACTAAAGTTTTAGAATCCTCTTACGCAATGCCTTGAGAGGAACACGAATGCAGCTTTCTTCTGATGGGGCGCCGACCATCAGCTCGCCATATAAAGTTTCCTTTGCTGAAACACGAGGCTACATTTATACGGCGTACAGCTGTCTTCAGCGAACTCTTTACTCTGCAAAAAATGAGCCACATTGTATCATTTGACTCAATACAACAATATAAATGTTACAGTGCCTTCCGACACTTCCAATAATATTAAAACACTATTAGATGCAGCTCCTACATCATCTATATGCCTTACAAAAGCTGTGTGAACTTTGACTATCAGCTTATGAGCTACCTTAAGATGTTATATTTGATCACACCACGGTGCTTTCAGCTAAAATTGTGCTCTTCATAGTCTAGATTCACATTCCTAATTCACTTATAAAACTTGTACCTGGATGCATATGAAAAGGTAACTGTAAACAAACATACCTACCATCATTTTCCTCAAGTTCACCATCCATTATTGCTAAATAAAGCGGTATAAATATCTTGAAAGGTAATTTCGTAAATGGAAGATTTATATAGGTGAGTGAAAGGGGCACAAGTAAAGTTACCAATGTTTTAGCATGTATGCAGAAACAACAGTGTGGGATCAAGTAGGTATCTCATGTACAGCTAAAGCAATAATCTCATTTTTGTTAGATGATGTCCATTTGGACAACTAGAATTCAGCCCTTCCAGTCATGTATCTCGCTGTGAGGCACTCAGCATTTTAGGGCTTCAGTAGTCCTATGATACCTTCATCTGTTTTCTTGATATCTGTTGGCTTTGTGTGTCATATGAGTGAACTCCTTGTTTATGTGTTTGAGGTAAAAAAGTATTTTTGATTTGAAGCTCTCATTTTGGAACTTACCTGATTTTTACTATCCCAGAAAGTCACCAAGTACGTGAGCTCTGAATAAATCGAAGGAAGCTCCACAGATGGGAATTCAGGATGGTAAATATCAACCATGATTTTATCACCATGCCTTGAGAGACTGAGTTTTGGTGGTCCTATTTTTCCTGCAACACATTGCACCTTTGCTATTAGGCCAAAGCTTTTAACACAAAATATGATATTTGTAGTTAGCTTTCCAAAATTCATTGGAGACTTGACAGGAATTACATGTTTATTTTAATGCCATTAATATCGCACAGCTGTGATACTTAGAAGTAGCAGAGGCATTGCATACATTCATGAATCTGCTTCTAAAATGGAAACTGAGATGGTGCAGAATTCCACTATTAAGGAACTCAACTTTCCTATTCACATAAGCCATAAAAATTTAGCTCACTGACAAAACATAAAAAACACAGCAATTAAACATATATATGTGAATGAGAACAGAACACAAAATACTGCTGACTAAATCCTACCATAAATCACACTCAGCTAAAAACAATACTGTACTGAAACAAAGGCTATCTGAAAATCTAAACAAACCTAATCTCAAGCAGCAGTTCTTAGGAAGCCTGATTTCCAATTGCAATGGCCTACGGGAATTTTTGGTGTCTAATGACCTGACTGAACACACGAGTTTCTTGTTCAATGGGAAAACTATTTTGTCTCCCTCCTCCATACAGGTCTAGCAATTTTCTACAAACTGTCAAACTCAAGCATTATTACCATGACTTCTGTCCCTCTGTCAAACAGTAGAAACCAGCTACTGATTCCAAGTCATGGGCATATTGGGCAGGGAGGGAACCATAGTGGAAAACAAAGAGGGACTCTACTTCTTCAGCTCCAGCAATGCAGAAATTCAGCTCTACCTATAGCACAGCCCAAGACAGAGAGAATCTCATGGCCAATGTCCTGCCTGAAAGCTGCAGCAAGTACAAGAGGAAGTCTCTCGGTCTCTCCTCACTCTCTTGTGCCTGTTTTACACTACCCATGAGGTGCTGGGGCCTGCGCCACTGCTTTGGACAGGTTGGCCTGGAGTCTAGACACACAATTTACTTTTACAACATGGATGTGAAAAACTGTGATGTCTCCTAAAGCAGCCCAAAGGATTTACATGAAGAATGAGTAACTTACGTTAGCCAGCTACAGTGAACTCCCATAGCTTCTAGATAGTATCTCGACACCCAAAGCTGTCAGTACATGGGATTATAATGTCAAGCAAGGCATCACCAACCACCTGAATACCACTTCAATAATGCCTAAAGGTCCACAGCTTCCAGTGGCAGTTTCCTACCCTAAACCAGTGTCTGAGACACCAGGAAAGAATATGGGAAAGATGCACAGAATGCACCATCAGCGTCACTTTCTTGCCTTTAGAACTTCTGAAAAAAAAAAAACCAGATACCACAGTGACAGGGCTAACAATTCCCTACAGAGGCAGAAGTACAGAACTAAGTTCATACTGAACAATCATCATGCTTCATTTCATCCCGGACTTCTAACTTTATGATATTCCCAAATGAGACACAGTAATACAGCAAAAAGGATAATTACTAACTTTTTACATTTGTGGAAAAAATTACAGAGTTTAGCTTATGATGGAACTTACCATGCTTTTGCAAAATAAACTCATTTGTCTCAACATACTCAGACTGTTGTGACCCCACAACAGCTTTAACTCGAAGCCAGTGAGAGGCAAAAATGTCGTCTATTTCCCTTGAGATATCACAAAACCAAGCTGAAATGTTCACACAAGTTGAGACGGTCTTATAGTAACCTACACTGTAAAACAGATCAAGTAATAGTTAATACAATTTCAACTGCACAATATTGTACAATACACTGCCTGATGAAACATCTGTGAGGGTGACTGAGCACTGGCAAAGGTTGTGGAGTCTCCATCCCTGGAGATATTCAAAAGCCATCTGGACATGGTCCCGGGCAACCTGCTCTAGCTGATCCTGCTTGAGCAGAGGGGTTGGACCAGATGACCTCCAGAGGTCCCTGCCAACCTCAACCATCCTGTTATTTGACAAATTTTTGCCTTAATTTACACTTAGGCAACCTTCACCCTACACAACTTCACCACACAGAAACAAAAGCATTTACCGTTGACTGATTGCTTTTATAAGCTTCTAGAGAATATTGGGTACAGGAAATGACAAAAAAAGTAAGAACTTACTTGTAAGGTTTGATTTCCACAATAAAACGCGGAGTTTCAGGCATAGCTGGGTATTGCCAACGCAGGATGGTTTTGAAATTTTCGGACGTTACTACAGCCTGCATTGGTGAAGGCACTAGAAGAAACAGAACAATTGCACTTTGATAAACAGACCTAGTCAAACTAAGAACAGTCAAATATATTTCTATATTACTTGGGAAAGGCAACATGCTAAAAATTACTGGAAAAATTAGACATAAAAATCGCAAATACTTCCCCCCCCAGATGGACTAGTCTGCTACTAGTACGAACACATAGGAGCCCTGCAAGCCGATTTATTATTCTTCTCTCCTACGGAGACAGCTTTCTTCCTGTTTGCAACCCAGAACCTCAGTTAACCCATGCCCATTGAAAGCAAGTCCATCAGATAGCCCATATCAGCTTCAGAAGCAGTGATGATTATACCCCTATGTTGGTATTACACAGATATACCAGCAAGACAGATAGTATGAATTTACTGAAGTTAAAGGAGATTAGCCCAGCTCCTGTAGATTTCTCTGGCTCTTCAGAAACTGAATCAGGATGCAGGGAGTGGGGAGAGAGAGGATACCAAAGCTGCAGTATCAGGGTCTGTGCTCCAGGACAGTCCTAATGAATCCTACTGCCTCCTGACTCAGCCTTCCCAAAAGGCAACAGGCTTGCTGGGGAAAGGCTGGATTCAAGGTGAATTTCTGACAATGCCATTATTACCACTCCAGCAGCATTTTTAGAAAGCTGTGATGATGTAGTCCCATATACAGGAAAGCATTTGAAGTACGTTTAGTAAACAACATCAGAGGTGACATGGTAAGCAATACAATGAGAAAAAGCAGCACTGTCAGTTTTCTTGTACGGCTTCTGTTCTAAGCACCAACAGTGACAGCGATATCGGGGAAGCAGCCGCCAGGGAAGGAAAATTACATGACCCGGTAACTACTGAAGAGAGAAAAAAAATGGTGGTCACTCAACTGATTTTAATTGTTACTTCTAGCTCTCAATGTCTGGTTTGGCATCCTTGTATTCTCTTATTACAGCTTTTGTGAGATACTGACAGGTAACTCTCATTTGACCTGCTCTGGACTGCTGCTACTTCACAAAGTAAGTGCTCCAACTTCACTCTGACATATTGAGGGAAAGTAAACAATTTTCACATCTTGAGAACAAGACCACAAAGATAACACTCTACAGAGAGTAATACACGGAGGCAGAGACATGCTATTAACCACAAAGACTTGATACACATAACATACATTGGTCTGCAACCGGCGCTGTGGTTTAGTCACGTTTTAATACGTACAAAAGGGGTATTTCAGTTATTGGAAAAAAGGAACACAATCATCAAATTCTAAACCACAAGAAAAAAAAAGGTGACAAGCTGACAGAAGAGGTGTCAAAGCACACAAATGTCACTTCAAATATTCAGTTTAAGGCACAGTGTAGCAATGTCTTACAAAATTTTACTTTTCTGTATTATTATACAAATAACATTATGCTTAACAAAGGAGTGGAAAATGAAATCCCAGAACATATTTGAACTGCCAGTAGAAGCTTTTAGTTATGCAATTGCATACCACTTTGCTTACTCATTCTTCCTCCCAACCCCACATTTTTGTTGTATTTTGTACACAGACAGAGTTGCTACCCTGAATTTCAAGAGAGCAAACTTTAAGCTACGCAGGAAGCTACTCAGCAGTGTCCCCTGGGAATCTGCTTTTGAGGGCTTAGCGGGTCCATGAGTGCTAGTGCTGGTCAGCTTTTAAGAACCACCTTTTAAAAGCACAGGGGCAGGCAATGCCACCGTGTCACAAGTCAGGCAAGCGGGGCAGAAGACCAGGAAAAAGAAATTGCGTTATCTCTGGAAGCGAGGTCAGCCTTCGCAGGAAGATTACAGTCGTGGTCTGCAGGGAGAAAACATGAAAGGCTGAACTGGAGTTGAAACTGGCCAGTGTTGTTTCAGATAACAAGAAGGGCTTTTTAAAGTACATTAATAGCAAGAGGAGGTCTAAGGAAAACATTGGACTGATACTTGTTGAAGGTGGCCACCTGACTAATAGGGATGAAGAAAAAGTGGAGGCATTCAATGCGTTCTTTGCCTCAGTCCTTAATACTGATAGTCCTCGGGATGCCCAGTCTTCTGAGTCCAAGGAACCCTGAGTGCAGGAACAGTGACCTACCATTTTGTGGACACTGAAATTATAAGGGGCCAGCTGTATCAGCTGAATGCTCACAAGTCCACGGGGCCTGACAGGATTCACTCCAGAGCACTGAAGGAGCTAGCAGATGTTATTGCAGGACCTCTCCCTATCATCCACCAAAGGTCTGGGGAGCTCCCTGCTGACTGGAAGCTTGTCAACACTATTCCAGTGTACAAGAAGGGCGTGAGGAAGACCCAGGGAACTATAGACCCATTAGTCCAGCCTCAGTACCTGGAAAAATTATGGAGAAGATCCTACTGGGTTCTATTGAAAGACATTTAACAAACAATATAATCATCAGGCACAGTCAACAATGGGTTCACAAAGGGAAAGTCCTGTTTAACCAATTTAATATCCTTCTATGATAAGGTCACCTGCCTAGTGGATGAAGGGAAGGTGGGGGATGTAGTTTTTCTGGATTTCAGTAAGGCTTTTGATACTGTCCCTCGTAGCATCCTTATGGACAAGTTGTCTAACTGGGGATGAGTGGGTTCACACTGCGCTGGGTGAAGGACTGGCTGAACAGCAGGCCTTGAAGGGTTGTAGTGAATGGGGCTACATCTGGGTGGCGACCAGTCACCAGCGGTGTTCCTCAGCGCTCAATTCTAGGGCCTGTTCTGTTCAATATTTTTACCAATGATCTGGATGCAGAAGTTGAATGCACCATCAACAAATTTGCCAATGATACTAAACTGGGAGGTGCTGTTGAGTCTCTTGAGGCACAAGAAGCCTTGCAGAGGGATCTAATAGTTTGGAGCATTGGGCAATGATTAATGGGATGAAATTTAATAAGTCCAAATGCCAGATTCTGCACCTGAGATGGAGTAACACTGGGCACACAAGTATAAATTGTGAGGAATGGCATGGGAATGTAACATTCTGAAGTACTTGTAAATGCTGAGTGACCAACTAGAATCTACCAAATCACTCCTCCACAGCTCTATAAAAGACTACTCAACCTATTTCTTTGCTCTGTCATCCAGAGATAATTTTTAACATGCTCCAGCTCTGAGACTACAAAAGAACTAGTAGAAAAAAAGCTTTCCTCATGAAAAGACAACTTTCTTCACAAACTACACCACCATATAAACCACCTTACCAACCACCAGGAACATCACCACCACCATGTCAAGATCTCAGACAGCACTACAAGCTGGCCTTGATCACTTACAGGAATGAGTTTACCCGTACCATCAGCTCACCCTTTTCACCCTCACTTTTAACAACTTTGCTTTCAGTGATCAAGTTAGTCAAACACCATCTTCCTCTCTGATCTTTCACTCCATATCCTCAAGACAGACCTAAAGGACACCTTCCAGCATGAGCTGCAAAGCTAAAAGTCGTAACTCTGCTTACAAACAAAAGCCAGTAAAGAAATAGGTTTATAGCACACCTCCTCTCACCTCATTAACCCCTCCATGTTTCACAGGCCAAGAATTATCTCCCTCTCTTTTTCTAAGGGATGACACCTTTTATCACTCCTTCTACCACTTCCCTTGCTCTCTATAGGCACCAGCCATCTTGTCTCTCGAGTGGTCTAATGGATACGTTGTAAAGTCAAATGTAAATTATTCTCAGCTTGTATTTGAGGTTCAGAAAGCCTTGAAAGCTCATCTCCTTTCCCTAATTACACTGTTTATTTTAATGGAAGACTGTATCTACCTGCACACCTTGCCTAACCAATTTGAGTGACCAAGGACCTTACTCTTCAGGTCATTTAGCAATAATACATAGAAACTTCACACAAGCGACAGAAGCTTAAGATGCACAAGCACAATCACAGAGTGACCTGGAAATTGAGCACTTAGTAGAGAACCAACATGGAATGCAACCACACAATTTACCTCAGCAAACTCACACCTGCATCAGTTTGTAACCAATATATAGAAATCAGAGAGAAATGTGAATATTTATTCGTTCATATACAAACAATCCAGACTAAGTATTTCTGCCATACTGGTGGCAAAGACCTCAGCAGGGGTGTGTGTATATATATATATAATAAAATATCTTCTCAGTGTGCAATTACCTTAACTAACATATTTAAGTTTTGGAGACATTTACATCTTCAGCAAACTTGCATAGCGGACAGGAAGGAAATAGATGTGGGAGGAAATTAAAAACCAAATGCCACTGAAAGACTTTTGTCTTACTGCAAATATCTGTTGGTTGGTTTCAGGCTGCTAAGAAATAAGGTGGGTTTTTTGGTTGTGTGTTTTTGGTTTTGTTTTGGTTTTTTTTTTTTTTTTCAAAGCAACAGGAACAAGTGTACCTAGTTGTATCCTCTAAGACTAAGGAAGATAACTGACAGAACTAAACCACTAGTTGCACACAATATATGATATTATATATAATAATATATAATATAATTACATATATATATGATATAATTCTGCTTCAAAAGCATCTATCAAACCAGAAAACACTTGCTACTATCTACAAGACAAGGTTAACCGAAGCTCCTTTTCTCATTCTGGCAGAGGCCATGAGGCATTACTGTATACACAGAGGCATTTGTCACCACTGCTCGTGGAACTGGAATTTAACTGGAAGTTCAATAATGCATATAACAGAACAGGGCCTGATGAGTCCACAATGTACTCTATGTTGTATTGGGTTTGCACAGCAAGGTATCAGGGGGGCTACTGCGGCGGCTGCTGTGAAAAGCTGCCAGAAGCGATGGTGGTTAGCACCTCTGGGATAACGTATCTAAGAAGGAAAAAAAACCTGCTGTGGAACAGCAGCCAGAGAGAGAAGTGAGAGGATGAGAGGAGCAGCCCTGCAGCCCCCCAGGCCAGGGCAGCAGGGGGGCAGGAGGGGCTCCAGGCACCGGAGCAGAGATACCCCCACAGCCCCGGGTGCAGCCCACGGTGAGGCCGGCTGTGCCCCTGCAGCCCAGGGA
>NW_009260493.1:6384043-6388525 GCF_000687185.1 Egretta garzetta | reverse complement strand
GAGTAAAGTTAAACCCAGGAAGAAGGAAGGGGTGGGGGGAAGGTGTTTTAAGATTCAGGTTTTTTTATCCCCTTCTACTCTGATTTCATTGGTAATAAATTAAACTAATTTCACCAAGTTGAGTCTGTTTTGCCCATGATGGTAACTGGCAAAATGATCTCTCCCTGTCCTTATCTTGACCCACAACCCTTTGAATATATTTTTCTCTCCCCTGTCCTGTTGAAGAGGGGAGTGACAGAGTGGCTTTGGTGGGCCCCTGGCATCCAGCCGGGTTCAGCCCATCACAACTGTACAGCTATCTGAGGCAACAGCGACTTAAAGAACCACAGAGTTCATTCGAGTTGCATGTGCCTATTAAACATAATTTACGCACTGAAATACAGATTGAAAGCACAAATTGAAAGCTTAGAAAAACAAAAACCAAGTAAAAATATCATTTGAAAGTCTGCTCCTTTTTTGGATTTCCATGAAAAACAAACAAATCCTTATAATCCGCAAGTGATATGTCATCGGAAAACAGTTTTAAGCCATTTCAATAGGCCAAGAGGGACAACATTTTGAACTTAGCTACGTGTTCATGCCAAGTGGGTAACTCTCCATTTAGCCTGTTAAAAGACAGGCAGATACTATGCTAACAAATCAGTCCCTTCTGGGCCCCTGACTGGGAAAACAGCGTGCCTTCCTTATGCCAGCCCTGTGCTCCATCTGAGCTCATATATCTACTTTAACTGCATCTGGAAAGGGTAGCAGCTTCGGTGACTTCATGAATGTAGAAAAAGTGATTCTCCTTAGCTTTCACCACCACTGAAGGAGAAGACAAGGGAAACAAGATCAGACAAATCTGCGCTACCCAAGAATGCTTCTGCGGGATTCTGCAGCAATACACAATGGAAAAAAACCAAAAGGTGACATAAAGGCAGCCTATACCCTGGAAAATGGATTCAGGGTAGCAACTCTGTGCTACGGGTGAACAATACCATGTAAAAATAATGTAGCCTGGTTTTGAAGGCTGTATTTCCTTACAGAATGGACCTCTTCAATCATTTACAGCCTCACTTCAATCTGTTCCGAATCAAGCAAAATTGGCCTCTATTAAAGCAGAGTACAGCCATCTGGGGGCTAGCATAGAGCTAGGAGCACTGCCCAGAACTGCAGGACAGAATTTCAGCAGGCAGAGGATGGTGCTCAGCACAGGCTGCAAGAGCACTAAGCACATGCCACGCGGACAAATGGGAAACCCTTGTCAGAGAGGGGGCTCTGTCCACTGCAGCCTTCCCCTTCGGGGCAGCACACCTGGGTTGGCATGCATCCACCCCTGCTACACGCTTCTGGCAGGCCAGGCACTAGAGATAAACAGCCCAGTTCCTGCTCTCGTCAGACTGCTGGAGGGGAGACAGCCTGTGGACTGGCTTTGGTGGGGAGCTTGACAGACCGGCAAACACCAAGCAGCAAGGCGCTGAAGAATTTTGTTCCTGATACCTACCTGGCCACCTTCTAAGTGGCAGCAGCCACACAGCATATGTGGAGAGGTTTGAACGTGCTTGCCTTCACCCGCTTTCATTTATCCTTCCAAAAGAAACCAAGCACATACACTTCTCTTGTAATGCTGCTCCTCTACCTTGATGGTAGTTCCCTAACAATTTTATTAAAAACAAGCTTGAATCAGTGCATGTAACTGCAATTCTGTGCAGAAGGTTCTATCAGAAGTTCTCAAAAGATCTTCAATACAAAAGGCAAACCACATTCAACTTACAAATGAAGGGAGTTATGAAGACTAGGGGTAAAATTAAAAGTTGTTTTTTTTTTTTTTTTAAAATATTTAGTGAAATGAACTCAAGTGTTTCCACAGAAATCAGGAATAAACACCATACACAGTATTTAGTGCATTTTTACAGCTTCTATTTACAGCAGGTTTTTATTTCCTCAGGGCTCAGAAGTTTCACACTGTTCCAACAGAGCTTTTAAAATCATTGTTTACGATAAAAATCTTCACAGGTGATATGCTGTACCGAGAGGACAGACCTAGAACACCATCTTAAAAACCCACAGTAAGTTGCATGAGATGGGCGTTTTAAAAACTGCTGCAATAGTAGAAGCCAAATACTGTTTTATCTATTTTATGACTATTCATCCCTTTTGTTATACCTGAGGAGTCATTATAATAGATGATATCTAAATACCACACTTTCTATCATCTAATTTGTTTTTGTTTGCAGCTGGACAGAACTGCTATGACTGCTAATAATCTGAACCACAAAAGAATGAATCAAGACCACCAAGATCATCACGTGCAACAGGAAGTCAGCTGCAAAAAATGAAGTGCGCACATTGCCTTGGAAATCTTGGCCTTCAATGTCCAAGAAGCGCCTGAACTGCTATCACAGTCTCCAAATCTTCTTCTACTACTACTACTACTACTACTATAACCTTGACCAAGGATGACTTCTTCCAGGATACTTAAATACAGACTAAGAGCTCCCATCAACAAGCGCCCCGGCCCACTGATGAGCCACAGGCCTGTCTATGCAGACCTGTTAAGTACCCAGCTGTAGGAAATGCAGCAGGTATTCAGCTAATCAGACAACTGCTGTTAGGTTGTCTGGCTTTTCTAAGGAAAAATGCATCTTGCAACAGAAGATTAAGATGACTAGGCATTTCCTCATTATGCACTCAGCCTTGAGATACGTACTACGCTACTGGCACACTGAAAGCCCTATTAAGAAGAAAAAAACCTACTGTATCATTGCAAGGCAAAGAGTCATAAACATGTTTCAGAATTCCCCTTCTGCTGTCATCCTTCCACTGTAAGCCAGCACGTCTGCTTGCACCAATGTAATAACGATGTAAGGCCACGGTATTAGTTCGTCATTACAGATACAACTAGCGTTTTCGTTCAGCTAATACACAGCAATATCTATTAGGATCCCCTTCATCATGTTTTTGTTCACTAAAACCCCAAGTTTTTGCTGAAATGATGAAGTCTTTGAAGGGTACAGTTATAGAAGCTGTGGCCAACCAGAGTGCTAGTCACCAAGAAAACTGCTTGTGTTTTCAAAACCTAACTGGGAAGTATATTCTGCTCCTTGCATCTGAGGGTTTCCTGCACTGATGCGCAGAAAATTGCGCTTTTTGCTTCTAGGGGGCTTCTCATACATCAGCTACACCACAGCATTGTTCTGTAGCCTTACACCAAGGTAACTGTTGTGCTGGACTAGGCTGAATTACGGCGGGTTTGTTTTACAAGTGATTTACTGGTATTGTGTTTTTACCTTAAAATTGCTTAATGCAATGTAAAAGTAGCCTATTCTATTAGCAATAAAATCACACCCTTAAAAGATGTGAAGTCAGATCTCGAAAGGCAGTACTTAACATATCGAGAGCCCTTACTGCTAAAATGTGGAAAAAAAACAAAAAAAAAAAAAGAAAGAAACCAGCTTCCCTGCAAGGTTTACCGGTTAACAACCAGCCACCAGGTCAAACCAACCAGATATTCAAGGTAAACTACCAAGGGACAAGTCAGCAGCCGGATTACCATTTTTACTGCTCCTAGTCCATGTCAGGTAAACCTAAGCAGTCTTCCCAAGACCCAGGCAGTGCAGCCCACCCCCAGGGGCAGCCGAGCTCAGCCACTCCCCCTGGACACGGATATAAACTGCACGAGGTCCCAGATATCTGCGTTATGCATTTACAGAATCCAAGGAGCCTGGGGACATAACCAGTGTTTCTGCAACCAACTGCAAGCAGCATTTTAGGCAAATGGATCTTGCTTTGTGGGTAAAGCTCAGGAAAGCACTGCTGCAATTGTCTAACACGTGGACATGCTGCCTCTTTCAAGTGCTTTCAGCACCCTGTATCCAGCTCTCAACATTGTTAAAAACTAAATGCATTGTTCCCTTTTGACCTCAGCTATTAGACAGCAAACTCTGGTTTTAATAAGCTGTTCCAGTAAAACTCATAAACCAGACTGAATATTTCTTTCAGACTGAATATTTCTTTCATTATTTACTTGCGACGACTCTGCCTGAACAGAGACAAAACTCTGTTCTTTGCTGGCAGGCCACCCCTCCTCCCCCCCAGTGCCCAGCTGAAAGGTGCCCACGGTCAAGGCCACGATCCTGGGCTCCCTGGCCTTGCACTCCCCACTTTTGCTCGGAAAATCCCAGCTTCTCCGCTTTTTTGGACATAGGCATTTACAACGCAGAGCGGAGCAGGCCCACACCCTACTCTTGCTCTATGTGACAAGATGCACGAAGACCTGAAGTAACAGCCGCTATCGGCCAGCTTTACGGTAAAGGGCCGTAACCGTTTATTCTGGGTGCGATGAAGTCAGGGGTTATGCCCCAACAACCGGGCAGAGGAGAGAGGTTTCAAAGCGCGCTGACGGCGGGGTTACCAGAATTGATTTGCATGCCACCAGCCCGCTTCCACGGCAAAGCTTCATCTCGCAGCCCAGAGCGAGCTCGGCCGACGCCGGGTCACCCC
>NW_009260493.1:6364122-6383667 GCF_000687185.1 Egretta garzetta | reverse complement strand
GGGGAGGGCCGGCCTGAGGGGCGCTGCGGGCAGGGGAGGAGGCCGGAGCCACGGCGCCGGAGCGGGGCGATGGGGAGATGTTGGCCGCCGCCATGCCCCGGCTGTGTTCATCCTTTGTGTAAGTGCCGAGGCTGTGTCCTACCTGTCAGCCCCAGCCGCTGAAAAAGCATCGTCCTCCTCCTCGCCACGTTGGGACTCCTGCGCTCTCCCCGTTCCTTAAAAAACACAAAGCGTTCATCCCGTGGGGTTTTTTTTCGGAAACGGTACTTCGAATTCGGGCACGGAGAGGAATCCTAGTTTATGCTGAGAGATTTTATTCTTTCTGGCAAAACACCTCAGTGTGTGTGTGCTTCAAAAAATGAAGCGAAGGGCTGCCAAGCAAGGTGGAGATTGCAGCTTCTTCCGCCCTCCCGTTTCTACGTCTCCCACCCGGTGTCTCAGTGCCAGCTAATCCTGCACCTCAAGCATCCAACCTCAAGGCCACTCTGGGCCAGATGAGGAGAGGGACACGGAAGAAACCTCTTCTGCCACACACCTCCCCAGCTGTAAGGAGGGTGTAGCAGCTTTTTAAGCTCCTGCTAGAAATTCTGCAGATAACACTTTTTCTAGACCTAAAATGGAGGCAGCTTGAGGGATACTTCACACCCATGCTTCTTCCCAGGCTTTCAAAGAGACAGAAAAGAGGAAACAGGGTGAACTGTCAAAGTCATTATGCTTCCCCTTTCTCATGGCTCTCCTGGAAAAAGTAACTTTGGCTGCTGCCTCGCCTTCTATTTCCTATCCCAAACTTTGTCCCACTTCCTGGGGAAGGGCGTAGAGGAATTGCTTTTCTTGCCATCTGCTGTCTGGATTTGCAAAACTGAGGAGACAGCACAATTTGCTGCATGGGAGGGAATAAGTAGCGAGGAGCGGGAAGATCACAAGCCAGCACTCGATGCTGAAGACAACACCTCACTGGTACAGCCTGAGAAATGATGGTGTCCCCATGGGTGATGAGGCGGCGCTGTGGGGTGTTGGGTGAGCGCGGGTTATAGAGCAAACATCTCCTCTTGGCTGCACTAAGGCTGAAGAAAATGGGTTGTGGAACGACGCTCACGTTACGTAGCAGCACTACACTCACAAGAGTGACCTTGGTGCTTAATGAGAATGCAGTAACAAGCTTCACAGCTGAGTGCTTAACTGCCTTGCCCAAAATATTGGCCACTCACTGGCACGTGGATTTTAACTTCCTGAATGGCGGCACGCTCGCATGCTATTTTCTAACACGTAACATATTGGCTAGTGCATAACAGATAGGATGAGCGGAAATGGCCTCCAGCTGCACCAGGGAAGGTTTAGACTGGACATTAGGAAAAATTTCTTTACCAGAAGGTTTGTCAAGCATTGGAACGGGCTGCCTAGGGAAGCGGTGGAGTCCCCATCCCTGGAGGTATTTAAAAGACCTGCAGATGTGGAGCTTAGGGACATGGTTTAGAGGCGGACTTGGCAGTGCTAGGTTAACGGTTGGACTTGATGATCTTAAGGGTCTTTTCCAACCTAAACAATCCTATGATTGAAATGGTGTTTTACACAAAACTAAGTGAGAACAAGGAATGACCAGCCCTGGATAGAGGTCAGGTATTCTGACAGTCGTGTCAAGGGCTGACAGTGTGCCTAAGGTAGGTGTCACAACCACAGAGCCTAATAAGGTTGGGGTTTTTTTATGACGATACTGCACGGACTTGATGGAACATTATGAAAGCTGAGAACAATGAATAAAAATTAAGTCAGCTCTCTACAGAGAAATTAAGGAAATGTGCCACCAGAACCCCTGTACACCATTCCGGGCCAGGGCTGCTCTCGCTGTGCGGCCAGTGGAGTCCATCCCCACAAAAACTTTACAAACTTCCTAAAATTTTTCCTTGTCTTGAATTGTTGTATGTTGGAAAATAGAAAAAAAAAAAAAAGGCCATTATAATGTAAAGTGTCTTGTGACTTCCTCCTTTGCACTCCTTTTCATGCTCAGCCTGAGGGTGGTCACATGCCCTCTGTGAGAAAGGTCTTGACAAGATAACCAGCTTCTCACGTTGTGGTACAAGTTTCCACAGCCTTTTGCTTGCTTGCTTGTTGTTTTGTTTGTTTGTTTGTTAGCTATTGCTTAATTGTCTCACAGAGTTATTGTGCCTTCATGTGCATGTGCAGTAGTGCTCCTTGGGGTTTTGCTGTCCTTGCAGATAGAGGTACAGGATCTTCACCCCGCTTAGTCTAGTCTGAAATGCCTGCTCCTCTGTTTCATCATGACAGTCATTGCGGTTACCTATGTGCTTTCTCCCAGACCAGGCTACATTCTGGACCCTCAGGGTTTTGGCTTTGGAATACTGCCCAAGGACCTTGAGGTAAGATAAAGTGTCAGTGTGGGAACAAGTCTGGAGCCTGCATGAGGCTGTCTGAGAATACCCTTAGGACAGGCATGTTTCAAAGGTAGTGCCACCTTTTCTTTAAATACTATCACAAAGAGAAGTCACAGACAGAAAGAAGTTATCTCTAAACAGAGCTTTTCCCTAGTGATTAAAAGCAGTAGTTGTGTTCACCTTCAAAAGGTACAAATAATCAGACACCTCACCCCCCCACCCCCAAAATAAAAAAAAGAAAAGTGCTCATTAGTGATCATTTAGCTCCTATATATCCCATGAATCTGTCAGGAAGTTCAGTGATCTTCTCATACAGACTTATGGTAAAAATACACATTTGATTTTCCAGGAGCATCGTTCCTAACTCTCTAGCAGTCATTTCAAATTTCTGCCCATTTTGATTCTCCTCAGCTACCCGTTCTTTCCAAATTCACAGTTCCGGGAACGAGAGAACCAAAGCAATGAGACCTGAAGCAGTCTGAGCTGTGGTCTTATCAGAGACTTATATCACTCATTCTGGAAGAGAAAATAAATGTCCCACTACCCAGGAAATTATCTATATCCTAGGATTAAACACCTTTAAATTCCCATGCTGCATATCCTGTAATTACCCTTGCACTGAATCCTGAAGGAAGTAGATAAATAATGCACCGTGGAAATTGTGGTATCACCAAATGCTGTTATTGGCCTAGCGGGAGCTGACTGGGGTGGTCACCTCTCCAACAGGGCAGCAGCAATGAGTGCTACTTAGGAGTCAACCACCAAATCAAAGACCAAATCAAAGGTTTATTTGAGGCTGAGGAAGGTACCTGCCTGAATTGTAAGGTAAAAGGAAACAGAGAAAGGTAGCAAGGATAGATTAAGAAGACGGGGTTATGAGCTGATGAGCAAGTCTCTAAAAAGCTGCGGTGTTTTCAGTCTAACAGCTGCTCTGCTGTAGCTGCTGGGTTGGCAGATACCTCCCACGCTCTGTTACTTGTGTTTGTCTGATGCATGTGTGATCTGATATGCACCCGGAGACCAAACTAGCCTAACGGACAGGAATGCAGACCAGCTTCTGCATGACAGCCGGTCTGCTCTCAGGCTGGGAGAGGTACCCTGATGGTTAGGGACAGAAAGGAGAGTCATTAACCCCCATCAGTAAAAGGAGAGGGACTATGTTTAGTTGGAGCTCTGAATGAGGTAAAAGAAAAACCAGGAGCTTCTCACTTTCTTAAATATACTTGAACATTCTGAGACCCTTCCCTTAAGAAAAGAGAAAGCTAGAGAGAGTTACTCCATTTGGGAGGTGGGTCATTTGGTTTGGGTTGGTTTTTTTTTTCTCCCCTAATACCTTAGTCTTCCGTGCTTTATACATGAAGTTATAGTGCAAACCTTACTGTACGTTAGTGTAGTTGCTTGTCCCATCCCATGCAGGTCTGAGTAAAAGGCTAATGGCCTTGCTTGGCAAAAATAGCACTGTTACAGAAATGAGACTAATCTAAGCTATTGGTTAAGAGGTGAGGGAGGTATATCTAAGCATGTCCTTCCTTGAGCACAGGAAGAACAAGCACGAAAAACAAAATCACGGTGCAGTCAAAAGCTCTGTGCAATGCCACTGTGAACTTCTGTACGTTTACATCTGGCCTAGACCTCGTAAGAGCTACAGCATAGACCAGAAAGGTCATATTTTCTATAACTTTCTGGAAAAGAGTGCCATTAATCTAGGTGCAAAAATGTCTTCTGATAAAGAGTCCCACCTCATAAAACCTAGATAACACCATGGTCAGTCTCAGAAGAAAAAATGTTGGGTCCTTTGTTCTGTTTCAGTAATCCAATGTCTCTGTCTGATGTGGAAAGTCCCATGCAAAATAACTGCCAAATATTAGCTATGTTTTAGAGATACTGCATATAATGCCTTTAAAGACACTAATTATTCTATTATGCAAATCAATCTACAGACCACACTGTTGTCTCTGACGGGCTACTGGGGAGAAACTAAAGGATGGAAATTACCTGTTTTGTTGAATGTTATGAATTTTTAAACAGCATTTTCATAGCATGAACAAAGTCTCACAATGGGAGATACTGCAATTCTGCATGGTAACTGGTGATTAAAAATTCATAGCAGAACCATCATGTATAGCCAGGATAAGCATTAATCGATTCAATTGAAATTAAGTATAATTTCTTAGAAGTCTATGTAGTCTATGTAAATACTCAAAAGCAGAATGGGATTATAAATAATGAGGAGGTCTGAGAATGGGCACAGATACTTTCAGCAGTATGCACAATACAGAATAAAATACTTTATGGAAAAAAAAGTAAGAACTCAACTTTAAGGTATTTTTTAATCCTCATGATTGGGTGGATTCTAACTGAAATTTGTGTATGCTCGTAGTATTTGTTGTGATTATACTGACACTTTGTCAGAGGCCCATTTATTTTCATTTTAAAGTAATCTAAGACTCATTTCCCAGTAAGAGAGAAAGGGATGCAATATATTCTCTTTAGCAACAACCACAGGAACATGATATCTGAGTGGTTGTGCAATGTATGGGGACTGCTGAGCCAAGCAGCACGTGTATAAATCATATTGGCCATCTAAAGTGCTGGTTGTGCCTACCGAAGTTATTGGAGGGGACATGATGTGAGGATGGGACTTGGGAATCAGCAACATAAATCTGTAGGAAACCAGGCTTCATTAATTCTGCTGCTCACAGAAAATTTTCTTAGCTGACTTGTGTGTTTTCTGAAGCAAGTTCTATTATCTGGAAAGGGAGGAGGCCGAAGATAACATAATTGAAATGAGTACCAGAAAAAGAAGGTGGAGTCAAATAGAAAAAGCAACATATTAAAAAGTCAGTGTGTGTACTGATACCAGCCAAGCATTTTTTTCTTTTTCACAAACATCCAAAGAGAATTAAACAGCCATTGCAATAGATCTGCTAGGGTTGATTAGCAACAGGAAGCAGAAGCTGGGGATTTCCAGTTACTCATTTGTACACAATGTTATGCTGTTACCCGTAGAAAAAGTTGGCATGCGGTAGGATCCCACAGGGAAAGTGAGTATTCCTGAGCCAGGATACTGTTGGGCTTGTCCATGGACACATGTTGCTGAGAGATGTCTCAGAGAAATCTCAGATGACAGAGAGTTTTCAATTATTTTTTTTTAAATGTTTTACATTTGCACCCATCTTGCCAAATTTATCAACAATCCTTTGTCACCTTGATCCTTCATTAGATATAATTTGCTGGTTTTATGCTTCTGCTGTTTAGAAAGAACAACAGCACATTTGAAAAATTAAGTGGTGGGTCAGGAAAACAGGCACATAAGCTGAAGCCAGAACAAACACTTGGTCTTTATTCTGTGCAGTAATTTACTGTGTCATGAAACTTGCTGTTATTGAGCTGTGTGCTAACAAACAATACTGTGGGAAATGGAATCTGATTTTTTTTTTTTGTCAATTATCAGGCTCAGCAACTGGAAGCGTGTTGAATCCAGCGGAGAGAGGGAAGTATCAATTCCGTCATTTGAAGAAGCAGATAGATGCCTTCTGCAGCACTGCACTGCACTGCTCACCTCTGTCCCAAGAGGACAAATACAGCCAGGAACGGGTGCTGAAAGGAGCTATTCCAATCAACAGTTCAAAGTGGGTATCCTCTTTTCTGAGAAGAGGCTAAAAATGTCTGTCTTGTCTAGTCTGGTATAACAAAAGGCTGAAGGGGGATCTTCTCTCTGTAAACATGTTCATGGTTCAAGCAGTCTCAGGTTTTTAAAACCAAAAGATAGTTTGCACAAAATCACAAAGTAGAAAATGTTCCTGCCTGAATTAAGGCTGAAAATTAGAAGAAGGTTTCTAATTTTTGCAAGGTTAGAGCCTGGCACTGTTTCCTGGTAAGATTAATGGGAATGAAAACCTGGTTAGTTTTAATGTGATCGTTTAAGAAAGATATTACTTAACAACACTACCTGCTATAGCAGTGAAAAATACTCCGGTGATCTACCTGGATTACCAGTGAACTAAAGAATGTATAAAAATATTAGCTGCTGAGAATATTTTATTTTAGAGCATATTTGTTCTTTTAGAGTATATTACTGATATCCTCTCAACCTTTTTTTTTAAGGATTTGTAGGACAAAAATCAAACCATACCCCCATAAGAGAAAAAAATCTGCTGACAATACTTTGCAATAGTACTGCCAAAAGGGGAATAAAACCTGGTGAAAGGAGAAAAAGAGCACTTGATTTCACAAGGAATCTTTCTGATTTCTCCTGGCCATGGGTTTCATTTGTAATCATATTGAAACAAAATGCCCAGCAGAGCTACACGCAGACTAGGCAGTTCAAAGATCTGGCACACAGTAAAATTAATAAATGAATCTATACATCCACTGTATCAACTTCAGCCTAAGAAATTAGTTGCTAAAAACAAAAATGTCAAGAATGTTTTAGATTTTGTAAGACAAAATTAATTCACTTTCATAGTAGGAGACCAATCTGTAACAATCTTTATAGCATACTGTAGAACATAACATGTTATGCAGCAAACAAGCAGATAACCAACCAATTAGTAGCTTTTGTGATTCTGTTTTCCTGAATTTTTGCTGAAAATAGACTTTTCTACAGTTCTTTATGTTTTACCTGAAAAACAGCATGAAACTTGTGGTGGTTTTCTGTTATTGCGAGGAAGGCCATATGCACCCAAGGTGTTCAAAACACCCATCTGCCGGGAAGCAGGGAGGATCTCTGAAATGGTGTGTAAAGATAAAATCAGATAAAATCACTCCACTCAAAAGTATAAAGCTGTCAGGAATATACAGGTATAGTTTGTCCAGAATATACAGGTATAATTTTTTAGTCCTTTTTCTCTAAACTACTGATGTTCAGTTGCAGCGCTAATAATCAGTTTTCCAGGAAAGACAGGGGAGACAGGCCTCACAGCGTATGTGTACTGAAGATTTAACAACACCAGGGTGTGATAGGCGGAACTGTCATTTTTGCATTCCAGTGCATCTTATTTGGTAGAACAAACTTCTGTAGATAGAACAAAGGACTTGAAAACCATGTTGGAGAGCAGCTGACTGCACACATGGTCCGTTTCACAATTTGGTTCCCTAAACATCCTGTTCCCAAAGCAAAACAGAACACTATCATTTGGGGAAATCTTTGAACCTACACTGTGAATGTGTTGGAGAAAAAACTACCCGCAATCACACCAGAAAATCATGTACCGCTCTTTGTTCTCATCAAAGACATTTATTTTCATGGAAGTCAACCAGGAGGAAAAAATAGTCCTTCAGATACCTTAGGTAAGAAATACACCTTTGAGCTTCTCTTTTCTGTACAACTATTCAGTATATGGGTACATACATCCGTAAAAGCACATGCAGGTCCACAAGCATACAGAACAGGTTGTAGAAAAGCAATCATTCTCGGCCTCCTGACCTTAATTAGGGCAGTTATATTCCACTCTCTCCATAACCATCTGCTGAATAAAAAGAGAAGATGAGCATGGAAAAATTGCAAGTCAGATGCACAAATGACTAATTCCTCCTGCTGTCTGGAAGGGAAGCAAGGTGTTAAAGGATGCTAAGAGAGTGTCCGCCTCCTCCAGATAATGCTCTGCCTTCAAAAGTACCCATGTGCAGGTCTCACATGGAATACAGACAGCCAAGTAACTCCGCCCTCTTGAGCTGACAGAGGCAGAAGGTCACTAGTGCAGGCACACGCATCACCCTCTCTGGATTCATAAGTACACATGCATTTGCGGATCCCCTGAGCACCAGCACAACCCCTCTGCCCACCCGGCACCCTGCTGGCATTCCAGCCCCCCTTACCAGCCCTACGGGTCTCCCACTCTCCAGTTGGTCCAGCCTGAGGCTCACTGCAAACACCCACCCACTCACACACTCATCCCACAGACACCCCATGTTCACAGTTCCCCTGGGCATAGCAGCACTGCCTGATACCCTGGACCTGAGGCCCCCTTATTCACTGGCTGGTTCAGCTTAAAATTTGCTGGTGAGCACGCATGGACATCCCCTCCACACTTCGCTTGGAGGAGACCATAGAATCATAGAATGTTTTGGATTGAAAGAGACCTTTAGAGGCCATCTAGCCCAACCCCCCTGCAGAGAGTAGGGACATCTTTAACTCGATCAGGTTGCTCAGAGCCCCATCCAACCTGGCCTTGGATGTTTCCAGGTATGGGGCCTCTACCACCTCTCTGGGCAACCCGTTCCAGTGTCTCACCACCCTCATTGTAGAAAATTGTTGTAAAGATTGTAAAGATACAGACCCTCACCCCCAGGAGCCAGCACCAGGCACCCAGGCTGTGACCCACATCCCTCCGCCAGCCCCTCACTCGCCTCTCTCACTCCTATAAAGGACAGGCTGTGGTGATCAGGTGCAGGGCTCAGCCAGATAAACGCACTGACCAGACACGTTTTACATCCAACTGGCCCCTTTATACCCTTTTTTGCCTACCCTCCTCTTTGTTCCTCCCTGTGCCCCTTCCCCTGTGTGTTCCCCAGAAGTTTGTACAGCTCTGCCCATTCCCACACCCCTCCCTGCCCAGGTCTCCCCTGGCTTGCAGTCCTAGCCACTTGCAAAGTCCAGGTTGATCTTCCTGGAAGTGGCACTGGTAGTTTTTTGATAGCCCATCAATTAGTGTGGCTGGATTTTGTCATTGTTTTGCCAGGCCTGTCTCTCCATCTATTTATTTCTGATTCCCACCTTTTCCCCTTAGTTTCCCAATTGACAAAGTCCCCGATCGGATAACCTCACTGGAATAAACCTCCCCACACTCTCACGCGCCCTCATCAGTCGGTGTGACTGACCAGGTTTGGTTCCCGTTATTGCCTCCCTTACCATTTGTCAATCAGGTCTGTGTCCCTATATGTTTTGTTTATGGCTTCATCCTTCTCTTATTATCTCTTTTCTTCATCGAAGAAGGTCCTTGACCAGATGCCCTTAAAGGAGCAAACACTCTCCTCCCACTTACCCTTACACAAGGATCAGAGTATACATTGGCAGATCTCCAGGAGATAGAAAGTAATTGTATTTTCCATTCCCAAACTAAACTTTGTTGTTGTTATTCTGGAGCAATCTTCGTAACTACTATGTTTTGAGTACAAACTGAAGGAAAACCAGTGTGGCCTGAGGAATAAAGTACTGTCATAGAAAAGCTTCAGGTCCAGCTGGGTTAAAAGAAAAAATGTCCCAGTTTTCTCCTCCCCGCCCAATTGCCTTATATTGCAAATATGTGGTAGAGATGTATATTGTTTGTGTCGAAACTTTGACCCACTCTTTAGGATAATTCCACATGTGCTAAGCTTACACAGGAAAGGCAAGGTCCTTGCATCTTTTTAACAACTTGGGTTAGTGACTGCTTGCTGTAGCAGAGGGGGCAAGTGGAGAAAAAGATCAGAGAACGAAAAACCACTGCAAGTGCCAGCTGTATTTACAGGAAATTGGGCCAGCCAAAGACATTAGTTAAGACCGCCCAACAGAAAACTTGATCGGTTTCTCATGAACTCTTGCCTGTGAACACCCTGTTTCCCAGCCAGGGCGGGCCAGTTTCCCTACTCTTAATTAATGCACAGGTTTGTTAACACAGAGATAATTCCTCTGATTCCTCTGTGAGGTTTGTTCAGCTCAACTCAACTTCGTGGTGCAGATAAACAGCTGTGAAAATGAAGAGGAAGATTCAAGCTGGAGAGAGATCCAAGAGCATTTAACCTTGGAAAAGTATCTGGCTTATCCAGCCTGGGGCGGGACTTTAATAGGAACCAGGAATTAACCTGAAATAAGAAAGGCGTAACCTGGAAGTGTGGTTGATCTGTGGAGAATTTTGCTTCTCTGAGATACCATATGCAACTGAAGATATCCAGAGGGGACTGGCAATACGTGAAGGTTTATAGGCACAGGACTGCCTTTGGACAGGTGCATTTTGGTCTGCTGAAGGAGGCTGACAATATTCGGTCAGGCTCTGCAATTTGTAGCAAACAGAGTGGAGAACGAAGGAAGTTTGAGGGGCATCTTTGGGGATATGCTGCTTCCAGGTGTTGAAAAGACACAGGGCATAGCATTGGTCATTGCTGGCCAAAAGGGGTGGCTGACTAGGTTGCTACCACATTGCCACACTGCCACCCGGTCTGCAAATAATTGAGTATAACCGTAACACTACTACCAGTAAGAACCAGAGCCCAGGACTCCCCTTTTCCTGAAGGAGCCTCATCAACGGCCTTCGCAGCCAGGCTGCCTCTCCCCCTGGCCAGAGGCAGCTTCAGTGTGGGGAACAGGGAATGGGGAGTGCCACCCCCCAAATCCTTCTGCATAGATGCCCTGTTTCTGCCTGGATTGGAGTCCCTCAGTCAACAACAAAAGTTTTGCTCAGGAAAATGCATAATGAAAGGCTAGCTGTGGCAGGATCTCCACGCTTGGATACTTTTTGGGGTTTTGGCCTCTCTACATAGCTGCATTTGTGCTGCTTGCAAGCTGTCTTTATTTCTTTTCCCTTCACTTTTTTGGGCCGTACAGAATGTCATGCTTTTGTACTTCAGTGGGAAGATGGGCAGACCTGAGAGAGAAGGTGTTTTAATTACTGAGGCTGAGAAGCTTCACTGCATCTGGTGGACATGACCGCGGTCCTGTGCTGAGGGCATGCACACTTTTTATAGCTGGAACAGCAGGAGCTACTGCTCGAACACAGGCCACTATGCAAGTCAGAAGCTGAGCTTTGTGAATGTGGTAGCGAGGGACATGTGGCTGTGAGCAGATATCCCTGCAGAAACAATACTTGGAAGCACGTGGAGAACAGGAAGGAGAAGTAGAAAAAACCCAAACTATGAACAGAAGAAAGAAATAATAGGGACTAAAACAAAGAACAGGAACACTTTTAGGAACAACACTGCTTTTGGAAAAAGCTTGAAGATATTAGGAAAGACCTGTTTCTTACAATGTTCAGGTTCTGTTAGAAAAGGAACCCATAACTCACTCTCAATTTTTGCTCCTAAAGGAAATAAAAATCACTATAAGTTTCTGCAAGTTAGACTCAAGAGGAATAATAGTATGTTCAGCAAATAACAGCAGATATGAGATGAACATGAAGACCTGAGATAGCCCTTCGTACACAGTGGGTCTTGTTAATATAAAGTAAACATGAACTTGCTTTTACTTTACAGATCAAGGATGAAGTCTTTATTTTCATACTGGTGTCAAAACACCAATAATATGGTGTGAAGAAAAAAAATGCATTTTTCATTTTCTTCCTTTTTCTCCTAATGCAGAAGTTAATAAATGTTAAGACACGTAATGAAAACCCACTCTGATGTTAAACCATGACATAAGAGTGACCCAGAAGAGACTCCCTTTCAAAGGATTTTCTTTGTCAATGCAGATACATTGGGCCAAGGCTGAAGTTTGTCAGCAGCTTTGGATTGCAAAATGGTTCCTGTACTTCTGTTAGCTTCTGGGTGGAGGACAAATATGCGTCTGGGTTTTTTGATATTTTTTTGGCAGCCTGCCATATGCTGAGATGTTTCGCCATGTGCTGCAAGGCCAGCCTAGATATACTGCAAATACATTATATATATCAGTGTTTAGAAGAGGGGAGCATGAGGCATCTGTGTCATGCCTGCTGTGGCTGAGAAGGGATCATCTTTGGCTGATAACACATGAAAAGAGCTGTAGGTTACAGAAATGTGGAGGGGGTCTAAAAGGGAGCCAGAAATAATTACTTAGTTTTTAAAGGCAGGGAAGTAGTCCCAGAGGAATGTGTTCGTTGCCAAGTCTTTGAATGATTTTGACCAAAGAGGAAGTGGGGTTTTTTTTCCTCAAGAGATGGAAATGGCAGACAAGCACTCGCCTATTCAGTTTGCTGCTATTCTGAAAGATCAGTGACTTGGCTGGCAAAATGGAGTCAAGAAGCTGAACGTTAGTCTTTTTGCTGACACTTCAAGATACTAAGCTTTCTGCTGAAAAACAAATGTTAAACACTGTTATGTTTCAAAGCATAAAAAGTAGATGATTAGGTTTAATCATCTATCATAAAGTAGATGATTAAATTGCTCCCATATTTAAATGAGTGGTTGTGATTGATGCCCCAAGAGCTGTAGTCTTGACAGTTGCTGTTGCTGGAAAAGGGATGCAAGCAGGTTAATGATTAAATGATTTTAATGATTAAAAACAACATACAGACTAGCATATATTTGCAGAAGAAAATGAACATAAATATAGTAACTGCTCTTCTTTTTCCGTTTCAACACATGACCGAGTGAGCTGGTTTGCAGCCAAAATGCTCCTTACAACCTGACCATAACAAGGGGTTTGATAGATAAAATGTGTTTTGGGGGATAAACGGAACTGGGTGGCTGGGAAGAGGGGGCCTCGGCATTTTTGTGTACGTGTCTCTGCGTGGCTATTGTGATGACTGGGCAAAATGTCAGCATTCTTTTCCTTACGAGCTTGACGAATGAGTCAGATTTCCTGTTAGTTTTTAACTAAGCCTGGCTGCCAGGCTTATGTATGATCTTCCAGATTAATGGAATTACATCAGAGGAAGCTGTAAAGAGACTGCTGAAGAACCAACAAGGAGTATGAACACCGTAACACCCAAGCCTGCCTCAGGCACACGGTTTCAGAAGAATTAAGATAAAACAGCTGGCAGTGTATTGACTAAAACACCCTTTGAGAGGCAAGAGTGCAGAATAGAAACTTCTATGGGATTTCAAGAGCTGCCCAAGCACATCAGTGAAAAAGCTAACTTGCTGGTGTGACCTGTAAAAAGAGAGATAATGTTGCAGGCAGGCAGTAAAGGTTTTGTTTGTTTGTTTGTGGGTTTTGCATTTGTTTATGGTTTTTTTTTTTTTCCCCCAGAGATGAGGAATGTCAGTGTTGTAAGAAAATTTAAGCAAAAAGACGTGTAGATCTAGTGTTTGGTTTCATGCTTTAGTCTTGCATGCTTTGTGATTTTAGGTGAAAGAATATCTAGTGCTTTAATCTGGAAAAATGGATAAGAAGTCCCTCTGAACAGCTGTGTCAAAGGATTGTGTGGAATTCCCTAGGTGAGTCTGACTGCAAAGTGAAGGGGTGGCTGGCGACTCTGGGACCTTCAAAGTCAGAGCTGCAGATTTATTGAGGATTACAAGGGCTTTTGCTGTCATTTCACCTGACTTGACCTCCTCCTTCCCATTGTGGTACATGCAACTCATCCACACAGCACTGCTCTGCAACCCCTCCAAGCTCCAGGACAGCTGACCCAAACTGACCAAAGAGCTATTCCATACCATAGAACGTCATGCTCGGGGGGGTTAGTCGGTCGGTCGGTTGCAGGGAGAGTGATCGCTGCTCGGGGACTGATCGCGGCTCAGGGAGTGATCGCTGCTCGGGACGGGCTGGGCATCGGTCGGCGGGTGGTGAGCAATTGCATTGTGCATCATTTGTTTTGTATATTCTGTACATTCTCTTATCATTCGCATTATTACTATTATTATTATTATTTTCTCTTATTAAACTCTCTTTATCTCAGGCCACGGCTCTAACTTTTTTTTCTTCCCAATTCTCTCCCCCATCCCCACTGAGGGAGGGGGGAGTGAGCGAGGGGCTGCGTGGTGCTTAGTTGCCAGCTGGGTTAAACCACGACATCCTCCACAGCGACCAGCCTGCATGGCAGCTTCTGCCACATCCAGTCCCCGTGTTCTTCCCCTTCTGCTCCTAAAGCCCATTGCTTTGGCATGGTGTGTCTTGCAGGGAAGGAGAGCTTCAGCCCCTCTTTTATAATTCATGAGTGGCAACAGTAAGCCCGTGGGAGCTGCCAGAGGCCTGACTCCTGTGAAGGCACACTTGGGAAGGGCTTCAGGAGCAAGACTGGAGCAGCTAGCCCAGCAATCACGGCAAATGGTACTCTCATTTTTATTTCCTCATATCCAAGGGACTTGGGTGGTGACATCTGGAGCATGTTTGGCTTTAATCTCCTATTGTAATTGTTTAGATGTACCTGTTCTAAGGAATGTCAGGGCTGGGGAGATGTAGCTGATATGTGTAACTGTACGGCTGAAGCATCTTTCCCCCACCCATGACTCTTTCTCTGGGGCCGCTTTGCTGCCACAGCCATTTGCTCAAGGTCATTCTGCTCACTGGCCACATGCAAAGCGTGAGAACTAGATACAAGTGCACAGGGAAGTGGAAAATGCCTCCCTCCTCAGCGCTCAGACCCCGCGAATTAACCCCCCCCATCCTCCTGCATTACCATGAAAGACTGCGTGTTACAGCAGTCTATTCCCTTTAGTCCTAAGAAGGACTCGTAAGCCCTGCTGTGAAATCTGCTGCTGCTGAGAGTGACTGTGTGCTGAGTGCATCATTACGTGGTTTTCTCTGTTATCATCCTGTGCCCCCGGAGGCATCTGTCAGATCGAACCGGAGAGCTATTTGTGTTAGGCACGATGCTTCATGTGGGACTGAGGGAGTATTAAAAGCTGGAGTTCTAGTGTTGTGGCATTGATGATACGTCTGAGCAGAAAAGAAATAGCTTGATTTAGAGAGTAAAGGAGGCAGCAAAAAGAAAGAAGAAAGGAAAACACTGGCCTAAGACTTAGGAGCCAGGGATCGGGTTCTTGTCCTGCTGCTGCCCTTGTCAAATGACCTTTTATGAGTGACATCTTCTAGCACTTCCTCAGTTTTCCTTGTTTCTAATAGGTGCTGCACATATGTCATACAATAGCTGTGGAAGAAAACACATCTGTGTTTGAAAGGCAGTGAGAAAAACACTGAATTACATTTCTGTCTACAGCTAGGTGCCTGTGAAGTTTGCATTAAAAGCACACGTGCAGGGAGGAATGGATGTAGCTACTTCACTAATGTGCATTTTTAACATTGTAAAATTTGCAAGTTAATCACTGAAGGGGCTGCTAAACCTTAACACAAAGGGCTTTACATCACATTTAAGTTGACTGAGTACAGTGTCATTGCTTTAACAGCATATAAACATTCTGAAGAAATAGTTTCTATTCTCAAAACAGGGACTGGAAGACTAATAAGTTCCCATCTATGTGGCCTTCTGAAGGTAAATGTAAGTTTGGCTGAAATTACAGCAAACCTATTTTATTTTTATTTCATATCACTTGCTTTCTGTTTTGTGTAAGTCAGAATTTTATTAACATACATAAAGATAATTCTACAGGAAAGCGGTGGGCAGTCAGTGGGTAAATTCATAGGCCTTCCATCCTGCCAGTGCGCACTCACAGTTCAAAATGAGCTTTGCAGGTCTGACTTTTTGACTTGCTAGCTTCTCTTTAAATTTAGTTACATCTGTTCCATCCAAAGTCAAAATGAAACTTCATATGGGAACAGACTGAGGTCATTAGCTGGGTGCAGTTTACATTTAGGAAAATCTAGAAGTGTTATCATTGAACTTATTGTTTGGGGCATATGCTCGTGGTGAGGATTTTTATTTAATGAAGGTCTTTGTAACATGTCTAGCAAAATTGTACTGAAATGTCTTCATACCTGTATTTTATAGGTTAAAAAAAAAAAAAAGTCTTCAAATTTATTTAGGAAAAAAAATATCAAAAAAGCACTTCCTCTCTGTCAACCCCTGACTTCAGAAGGACAGCATGTTTACGAGGAAGATGTTCAGCATGCTGTTTAAAGTAACAACGTCAAATATTTTCTTGCTTTTCCTTCAAATCAAATACAGTCAGCAATGCATATAACAAGTTGGTTGTAGGGGAAAAAAAACCCATTGCTGTCGCATATTCTACCTGCTTAGCGTCATGTGGTGCCGGTAATGGATCGACGTGGAGAGCTTTGTTGAGTTTGCTGGTGAGGTACTTTGCCAAATGCTAGGTTGTGTTATCAAGGAGAGGATCTCTCTGTATGTGCCCTGTATCTAAATGAGTGCACGTACCCTATTCTGAGCACCGATACACCCTATCCTAAGTGCCACTGTGAGGGTAAGGGCCGATGGACATCTGGTTTTACTTAGGATGCTACTTCTTAGGAGCTCCCAATAGAAAGCTGTATGTCAGAGAGCTAATATAACTCTGGAACGCATAAGCAGAACAACATCAGACAAGCGTAGAAGAGACACAGTGTTATAACCACAGATAAAATAATTGGCGTAGATACTTCAATGTAGTGACTATTTATGGTGCCTGGATTGCTTGAAAATTGCAGCTTGTCCAGAAGAGAATAATTTAAGGTCTGGAAATTCTTCCTGATAAAGAGAGACCAAACCAAGTCGGCTAGTACAGTTTATCTGACAGAAGGCAAACTGGGATCTCCCTAGATGTGGAAGCGGTTTCTGATAGGAGATAGATCTTTAATATAGGGGAAAAGCTGTAAACAGATGCAATGCAAAAAAAGGTATATACTTTTTAGCAATATGTTGCATCAGAACAAATTGCGCAGGGAACTAGTGGGATTTTTAGCCCTTGATATTGTATCAAGAGCAAGCATTTTTCTAGAAAATATGCCATAGCCAAACAGAAGTTCTAGGATTAATGCAGAAACTAAGAAGTATAGTGCAGAAATTAGTAAGTGCTTACACTGTGCATAAAGACAGACCAGGTGATCATGGTGGTCTCTGGATACTCAGTTACAGAAGAGTACGAAAGAGTCCGCAAAAATTACCAACTGTGGCTGGCAAGGGAATGCAAAAGGCTTACATTGTGCAAGAGTGCTACATGACACAGAACGTTTCAACTGCCACTTCCCTGAATGAGTTTTGAAATCCTTTTTCTATGTTATCTGCGGAACTGTAAAAATAGAAGAGGACCTCTGTTCCTAAATAAGCTGACATTATACACTACAGGGCATGCAAAAGACAAAAGAAGGAAAACTGATGACGGAGCAAGTTATTTTCCAGACAAAACCATCTTTATTTACAATAATGCATTATAACTTGCTTGGTTTGGTTTGTTTTTAACTTGGGATTTAAAGAGCTGGAGATAATCTTCCTGTTTATTGTTGGGATTTTGAGTGTGTGTGTGTGTGCGTTTTCTTTTCCATTTGTTTTTAGAGAAATTGCAGCTGCTTCTTGAGACAAGGAGGGATGCTGAGGCAATGGAGAGATGCTTGATGATGCTAATCAAATAGTCCCAAGTGGTTTAGATTACTGCCATGATGCAACCTGATCTCACGCCATGTAAGTGTACTTTTTGTAGTCTTTTTTTTCTGTTGGGGGAGCTATGCCTCATTGCCCAGGACCATGGGAAGGTAGCTTGGGAGACCTTGTCCTCATGCTAGCTTTGCAGAAACAGTGGAAATGCTAATGGCATTTGAAATGCCAGTTTCACACCTGCCCCTCAGGGTGCTGTTTTGCTGTCAGCAGACCAAACTGAGTCACTGCCTAGCAGGAGTTTAACGCCTGACAAGCTTTGCGGCATGGCCTGGAGTTGTTTAGGCAGGTCTGAATGACTCAGGCTGCAGATTATGGGGGGTTTTGACTATGACAGAGTCTGGTACCCTGAGGCTGATGACAGGTCTGTCTGCAGAAGGTGACACCAGTGCTTTCCCTGTGCAGGCGCCCTGGAATCACAGCATAAGCACTGTGTACCTGCTCACGGCTGTTGATAGCAAGTCCATAAATTGGACCTGGTGGTCAGTGAAGGCTGCCTGGAGATCCCTTTTTCTGCTAGCACAGTTATCCCAGAGGCTATGAATGCCATTTGCAGCCCTTGCAGAGCTGGGGAGCTGTGTTGAGGGGACATTGATGGCTCAGCTTGCTCCTAGCACAGCTGCCCTGACAGGATTTTGCACTCCCAACCTCTTTATGTGGAACAAGCGGCACTGGGTGTGAGCAGCCTTCAGAGAGGTGACTGTCCAGGGGGACACTGCTCTAGCAGAGGTATCCTATCACTGTGCCGGGAGCCAAAAGCGCCTCTCATCTTCCTGGACATGGCTGTTAATCTATCATACATGACAAAATGCCCTGGTGCCATCAAAGCATGCTGGGATCCCTCGATATGCACAAAATCTTGTTGATGGGTCAAGGGGAAACTCACTTTCTATGTAAAGCCAAAAATCTGTTGTTAGTGTAAATCAAGTCTGAGCAGTCTAATCCAAGAAGTATTAGTAACTGTTAGGGAAAGGGAAAGAATACGTTCTTGCAGAAAATCTATCAGTAATGATAACACAGTTAAAACCATTATACACCTGCTTACTGGTTTCTGCCCCTTTTCCAGCTGTTTTGCTCGCCCTCCCCCTGGTCCTCTGGCTCTGGGGGTTGGTGGTCTGGCTCTGGTGGTGGCGGGGTCTTGTTAGCATCTGGAGTCCTTCACTGGAGGAATATGATGTTCATGATGATGTTTTTTTCCTCCTCACTCTAGGATCCACTTTAGGTCCTTTTCATATGCTTGCTAACACGCTTTTAAACCTTGCTCTTTCTCTGCTGGCCTGCAAATCCATGTTACGTCTGAAAGTACTGTATCTTGTGCCTTTTTACGTATGTTAGGGACTATTTCTTTGCTCTCTTTGTTGCCCTAAAACCAGTTTTGTCCAGATCTGCATGTAACTGATCACTAGTGAATTGTTGGTACCTCTGGGGTCTCCAGTGCCAGGCTCGTGCCCAGTCTCTCATAATCCCACAGCTGTACTCCTCTACACCGCACCCTGTATCTCCACTTCTCGAGGCCTCTGTTAGTACACCAAGCTTGTATTTCTCTGCATCACACATTATGTTAGATTTGTAAAACGACAGCAGTACCAGACAAAGATAAATAAAAATTAAAACATATTAGCTATAGACACACAGTGATTTAGAAAAATGCCCTTTTACAAGTAATGGCAATACCCTATCATAGGCTACATGGTTACACCCTTATCCAAAATCAGGTGGTGGTGACCCTCTAGAGGTCCATGGAGCAGAGGGTTCCCAGGCTGGAGTGGCTCCCAGGTGCTGCGTGGGCTGGGTGGGAAAGCAAGGGGTTGCTGTGCGCATCCCCTCCAAGGGCCCAGGTCTCTGCCCCCGGGCAGGGAGGAGGCAGCTGGCCAGGCTCCCTGCCAGCGCAGTGCAGGGTCTGGGAGGAATGTGGCCTCCAACAACCTACAGTACAACATTCTGCGGCATGGATGGGGGACTTACAGCCTAGCAATGGTGCTAGATAGTGCTGGTTAAGAAAGATGTGATGCAATGAGTTGCAAAGCACCTTAAGTGACTGCACAGCTGGAGTG
>NW_009260493.1:6359625-6363931 GCF_000687185.1 Egretta garzetta | reverse complement strand
GAAGTGCAGCAGCATTTACAACTGGTTTGTAGCACCTTGGTCAGGAAACACAACCTTTCTTCCAGTGTCGCCACCAAATGCAGCACAGGCATAGTCAGTGATGTATGCTCCAATCCACAGTTGTATATTTTTTCTTGCACGTAGTATTCAACTAGTTGATTTGTAAATATGCATGCTTTGAAATTATCTACAGCTGTATCTGGAGATAATGAGTGAAGCGGTACTTGCAGTCCAGAAACATGAGCTTTCCCTGTATTCTAACTGCAGAGTAATTTGCTGTTCACTTCCTTAGCCAGCTGTCATTTTCTAGGACCTCATTTTATATGACTATTTCAGGTAGTATTTTCTAATATTCAGAAAGTGAGAAACAACACTGACTGGTGGTCTTGCTTTCCTAATGCTGACTGCACACTGCAATGCACTTCTTTAGCCATAACTGATACACAATATCTGCAATAAAAAGGTTTCAGAAGTGATTATGGTAGCCAAGCTTGTCTGTGTAGTAATGACTGCACAGTGACTTACAGTCCTGGTAGCATTAAAGACTTTCAGATAGATTCATGAACTTAGCCAGGCAGTTTCTTGTTCTGCCTTGAACCGCTTTAGTCAGCATTAAGTATGCAGTTTAAACAGACGAGCCGAGCAAGAGACAGAGGAAAGCTGGAAAATACTTGGACAGAAGCAAGCCCTGGATAAAGATAAGAAGCCAGGAGGCAAGATCTTGTTTTGGAGATGGTATCCAGGTGAGAAAAACTCAAAGAGGATGCCAGTATCTGTGCACGCTCCCCTTTCCTTTCCAGACCTTGGCTGGAGTCTTGAGCTTCTCGGCAAACCCAGGGTCAGAACCAGGAGCAGGAACAATTCATTGGTCTTCAACTCAGTCGTCTCTGTTCAAGGTCCATTTAAGTCAACCGTTCTGGTGAAACTCTTTGAAATATGACAGCTTGTCTTGAAAATTATCTCCTCACATGTTGTTTATCTCTATGGTGATTAATTTTGAAGCAACAACTGTAATTATTTATATGAATGACCCATATAGTTACAGAGATAGGGCAGGAAAGAGAGCCTGGGGTCAGATAAGCCAGGAGGGTGAGGGGCTTGTGAGAGATAAGGAGGAACAGGGAGGTGTCTTTATCCACAGCCCACTGAAACCTCCATGTCTCCTCCTAGCCTACAAGCCCAGTCCTCCAAAGTTCAAACCAGTTCCCATCAGCTTCCCACAGCCTGCCTGACCTCTCCCATCACCTTTCCTTACCATCAGTCCCTACCCCACAGAACTTAAAGTGGAGTTTTGCTCACCCAGGACTAGGAGGGCGTGAGCTGGTGCTGGAGCCTGGTCAGAAATTGCTTCAGAAAGCTGGTCTGGCTTGAGTGGGCTGTGGGTATGGTGCTTACCGCAGCCACGCACAGTGGTTTTACCACTCACTCCACAGTCTTCACCTCAATTGACTCAAGCATCCAGTGCTGCAAAACTGTGTCCAATAGAGAGGGAATGGCATCGCAGCCTTGCAACAGGTAATTTCATCTCTGCATACTTCTTCCCCATGTGCATCCTCTTTTATCCTACCCGAGGCTGACCACACTGTCTTGAAGTTTTCCCTCTACTTCCAAATGGCAAGAGCGTTTCCCATGAGCATTCTTCCTGGATGTCCATTTGTCTGGAATAGTTTATCCTCTGGATTAAACATTCAATGTATGTCCGTAGAAACACCTCCCAGCCAGGATTTCTCTGGTTTTAGAAACTAGTTTCCATTCCACCATTTCTTATTAAAAGTGTCTGCGTTTGCTAGGATAAAACACAAACCTTGCCCCTCTTCTTCATGATCAGGCATCCATCACAGCTGCCTGCCTTTGGAACCCCTAGCACAGCCCCCCACACCTCCTTTTCTGTGGCCTACGTGGCATTCTGGCACCAGCTGCCCATGGCAACAAGAAGTTTGGTCTGCCTATAGAGGTCTTCTTTTTTAATAAAAACAAAGATACAACTACTGCTCAAGCTTTTCCTGTGACCTGTGGTAATCCTTCTGGCTCTAGGAAATGAAATTCTGAATGTACCGGTCACTCTTTGAAAGTTGTTCTGTCTCAACCTCAAAAACACATGATCGCTCTTGAGAATAAGAATCTTTTTTTGAGAAAGAGCAGAAAAATTAACATTAGCAGAGTAAGTAGGGTTCAACAGCAGGAAAATATGGAAATGAAATTGATACAGGCACAGAAGACATTTAACATCAGGGTAGCTTCACAAAAAAGCACAGGCTGCCAAGTTCCTGTGTTCTGGCGACTGTAATTTGTTTCTTATTGTTCCAGCACAAATGTGGCATTTCCAGAAAGCAACATACCCTTTGTGTAGAACTGCAGGAAAATAACATGGTTCATACTGAGCAGTGCCTGTTTTCCGTCTTCTCTCCTGTGAAAGAAGCAGAGATTTCTGTTCTTGCAGGGATGTTGCTGCAAAATTGTTTGAAAGCCAGCTGAAGCATTTGAAAAAATTGCCAGCTGTTCATTACGACTTCTCATCTGGATATTATTCCACACACAGCTGAGCTGCTGGAACAGATCTGATGGGTGTTCCCTATACCATGAAACTGGACCAGTTAGTGCAAGCTTCAACGGTGGTTTCAACTAAGCGCGCTGAATTTCTCCAGGAGCAGGCTGGGGGTGCTCATAGAACCCATCAGTGTTCAGCTTCTGGAACTGGGAATTACCTCTGAGTGAGGGGCAATCAAACAGCTTTCCTTTAAATTTTCATTTAAAGTGTGGGTGTTGGGATCAGCTTTTGCATCCTTTCTCATGAATGAGGAAATTTTGTTTAAAGGCTGTTTGTTTCTGGCTCTTCTGTTGTTGAGAACAGCCAGAGATTTCACTAACAAATACAAAAGATGAGGGCGCAGAGAACAACTGAGATTTCTGCGTAAGCTTTGGCCTCTGCCCTGCCCTTTCTCTGTTCTACACCCAGGTTTCACACGTCCATGCTCTGAGAAACAGCACAGTAGGGCCATTGTAGCCTGGCTGGCCATGGATCTGCATCTTCTCTGGTGTCTAATAAGGCTTTTTCTGTGACTGGACCCGTCAGAATGTGTGTGTGCATGAGCGTGTGCACGTATCTCCCTTTTCTCCAATTTCGGATGGGTAGCAAAGGGTGGAGCCTGCATTGCAGCTTTCCTTTCTGCAGGAGGTAGAATCTCTCTCTCTCCTCTCTCTCTGCCTTTTTATTTTAATGATATTTGTAAGAATTCAGATGGTATTTAATTGAAATTGTCCAATTCATTTGAAAGTTATTGGAAGGGAAGATGGCCAGTCATGCAGAAGTAAATGAAAATGAGGCTATAAATAATTTTTGGTTTATTGGTAAACTGTGTTTGCATCTATCACAACAATTTCAAGAGAAAAAAATAAACAAACACAAATACATGGGCAAAAATACAGCTCTTTGCTGATCTCAAGTTCAGTGGCAAACCCAGAAATCAGCGTTAATACAAAGAATAAACATCCATTTAATCTTTTGTTGCTGTTGTTCTGCTCATCTGGCATAAATTAAAAAAAAAAAATAAATCTTTTGGGGGCTGTGATTGTTTTAACCTGCCAGTAACCCCCTTGAGTTCATCAGAGCAAAAGACAGCGAAAGCCTGTTTATTGTCCAGCAGGCACCTACACATGTTGTAAGCGAAGTTCCATCTGGTCACAACATCGCGGATCATCTGGGTAACAGCCAGGCTTCATTTGCTTCATGTCCTGGACAGCATGGAGGCAGCCGAAGAGGAATATTTAAATGACTGACCAACCGCAACCGAGTTTGCCCCTGAGGATTCGTTTAATAATGGCTCCTCGCTATGGAGCAGTAGTGTCTCTGCGAGTTGTTTTCTTTTTTAAATGATTCAAGCTGGGCTCCATGGAATGATTTAGCCTTTTTATTAGGAGCCAACAATTTATTGGAGACACAGTCTGGCTCTTAGCTTGGGAGATCTGGAGGTGGATGCTGACTGTGCCTGAAATTCTTCCCGAAACGTGTTTGTAAGCAAAAACCTGAAGAAACCTGAACTGTGTAGCACAGCTGTTACTCTGGGCCCGGCAGGGTGCTCGTACGAGGTGTATTTCACACCTATGCGGAGGGCACGCAGAGCGCTACCGTATCAGAATTTTCCAGGCATTCCAAGTTATTCACGCCTGTTTCACATGGGGGGCCAAAGACAGAGAAAGCGGATGCAACCACCCACTTAGTTCTGCTTAACTCATGAACTGAGGACCTCAGCTCAGCGAGACTTTTGGCGGCCCGGGGTTTCGCCTGGGGGGGGGCGGGGGGGGGGGT
>NW_009260493.1:6327186-6359200 GCF_000687185.1 Egretta garzetta | reverse complement strand
AGCGGCGAGTGGGCGGGGACCCCCAGGACAGCCCCGCCTCTGCTGCCAGAGCCCCCCCAGCTCCCCAGGCTGGGCAGGAGCTGCCTTAGAAAACTCTGTTCTGCGGATCTAGAGGTGGGTGCTGGGCTATGGAAGGGTGGCAGGCAGCTGCCTAACACAAACACATTGTGGTTTCAATAAAAAAATGTCGACAAAGGCGGTGCTTGTCAGGTGAGTAATACCCTTCTACTGGGGCTAGGAGGATATACAAATACCAACATGCTGCATGAACAGTAATAAGTGCCTCCAAAAATCCAGTCTGTATAAATACTTTATTGGCAGTGCTCAAAGAAGCCTTTTTAAGCAGAGCAAAACTGTTTAAGTTGTGTAGGTGGCTCACTGCTTGTTTTATGATAACAAACTTGCTCAGTGAGCGATATGGAGAAGTACCTGAATTGTCCTTCAGAGGTGGCTGTGAGAGCTATTCCTTTCTGCTTTAAAATGTGGGAAATGTCTATAACGATGTCACCCATGTAAGATCCTGGAGTAAAAATTACCCAGGAAAAATGGCGGAGATACCTCAGTAACATCTATAGGGGTGGTGCATGGGCTGTTTCTTTCAGAAAATCTCAGGAACAAAGTATCTAGGTGAATTACAGAGGCAAATTCTTACACACTTTGCAATTAGTTGCTGCAGAGGCCATAGAGTATTTGGGGGGATTTCACTCATCCCACAGCTGGGCATACCTGTGCCTGCCTCCTCCCATGGCCAGTCCTGGTGCAGCCAGCAGGGCCGCCCAGCAACAAAGATGCACTTAAGAGTTCACAAGACTGGATTGTAGGCCTTTTACATCTGCATCCGTGTATATCTATAGAATCATAGAATCATAGAATGCTTTGGGTTGGAAGGGACCCCTAGAGGTCACCTAGTCCAACCCCCCTGCAGTGAGCAGGGACACCGCTAACTAGATCAGGCTGCTCAGAGCCCCGTCCAACCTGGCCTTGAATGTTTCCAGGGATGGGGCCTCCACCACCTCTCTGGGCAACCCGTTCCAGTGCTTCACCACCCTCATTGTAAAGAATTTCTTCCTTATATCCAGTCTAAACCTACCCTGTTCTAGTTTAAAACCATTACTCCTTGTCCTGTCACAATGAACCCTGCTAAAAACTCTGTCCCCATCTTTCCTATAGGCCCCCTTTACGTCCTGAGAGGCCGCCATAAGGTCTCCCCGCAGCCTTCTCTTCCCCAGGCTGGACATACAGATAAGCCCTGCACCTAAAGGTTCTGACGCAGGCGTGCACGTAAACGCCTTTCCTCAGAGAAGTAAGGCGAATAAACCCGGTGCCATTACTCAACGGGTAAGGTTAGGCCCGAGCCTAAGGAGGCGGTAAATGGTGAATTTTCATTCAGCCCACTCAAACCGCCCCAGAACGGGGTTTCCCTTCCCCGGGCGCGGCAATAGCTCCGCGGCGCCGCTTGGAGTCACTGTAACACAGCGGCCGCGCCGGGGGCGGCGGGGGGGGGGCGGCGCACGGGGAGACCCTTTTTGACATTTAGGTTAGGTGATGTGCTTGCCTTTAAATACGGTTAGGAAGGCAGGCACCACCGTGGTGTGCTTTGCCAGCTACCTGAGGATGTATCTTTGTGCTCTGCAAAGGGGCGTGAAAGCAAAGCGCGTGCCGGGGGACGATGGCAAAGATGGGGGGAGGCCGAGGGAGCCCAGCTACGGGGGAAGCTCGGGCCTCGGGGTGTACCCTGTGAGCAGCGAACGCTGCGTTTTACTCAAAGAATTTTATTTTAAAGCTTCCATCTTCTTTTCCACTGCCAGGGGGTAAGGGAGGTTAAAACGCAAAGCGTTTCATGCAGGGGTCTCAACTCATACACAGTATTTTTGGCGTGCTATTTAACCGGACGACGTGCTATATAGCAAGCTGATGTTAAAATACGTCATTTACAATGGTGCAGTTGGCAGAGAGGTAAAAAAGCACTCTAGCTGTAAGCAACAGTGTTAAAAGTCTATTAAATGATTACCTTACAGCTGCCGTGATTAGTAATGACCTGAATGGACAGGAACCTGTTTCGGTTTTGTAAAGAGCTCCTTGTGTGCATTTCAGAGACGGGACGATTCTTCCCTGGGCAGGAGCAGCATAGTCATGTCCGTCATGAGATGCTCCACTATCCCCTGTCCCTGCTCCACACTACCATTCCCAATCCAGAATATTTAGACCATGCCGGAGTATCGAATGAGACGTTTACGGTACCACGGCTGCCTGAGTGGCTACGTCTCTTTTTGTCTCGAGCATTCCTATTTCAAGGGTGACGTGTTTGCTTCCGAACAATATCCTAAGCCACCAGACAAATGCATATTGAGTTTGTTTAACGAAGGGTTGGACGGGAATGCAGAACTGATGCTGAGCAGGCTGCGGTCGCAGGCTGCAATTCTCCGGGCAATTCCAGAGAGGCTGTGGCAATTGGTATTTAATAGCATTTGTCGGAAGGGTGAACGAACGTGGTGTAAAGTGCTGAATAGGAAGGAAGCTACTGCCGTTAGCCTTTTCATGGCAAGGGGTATTTTGAAACTAACTTAAAAAATATACATTAGCCCTTGTAATTCTGAGTAGACAATACGTTGTATTTCTGCGTAAGACTGATGACAAGTATAAATTAATAATAAAAAAATCATTTAACTCACCAAAACCCAAAACACTTTTTAACAATAATCATCACATAATTATATCCTCACGTATATTTACTTTTTGGATAACATTATTTTATGTTTAGGAGTGATTCATTTATTTGAAATTGTTTTCAACGCTGAAGTTTTAATGGTTGTCATAACACTGATCTTGTCAGCAGAATATGCTGAAAGAAACCAGCAGATTCTATCTGGAATATTTCTATAAACGTGCTTACTTACCACAGAATAGGACACTGGTATTTTGCAGTGTTCCCAGTGTAAAACAGCCTCCAGTGCTGAGCAGGAGGACATCAAAATGGAGACCTCCACAGCTTCCGGAGGAATCTGAAAACCTTTCCCACATAACTATTCAGGCAAAATGCTGTGTTTTGCTCCTGTCTGGGTAGGATCTCAATCCAGCTCCCGTAGACCTGAGCCTTAAGAATGCAAATGGCAATATTTAATTATATCATTTTTTTCCTTCAGCTACTTACTTGACCTGAATTATGCTTTCCGTCTGAAGCCTAATTTGTCTCTGCTGACTGGCATAATTTCCACTATCTGTATAATTAAAAATGAACAAATGCACACTTAGAGTTTCCACGGTGGCAAATGACACGTTTCATTTGGTTTATTTACCTTCATTCTGCCTGCTCAATCCAGCCCCAGTTTACATGCTACCTATTTCTACAACAAATCCTCTTCTGATATATCACATATTTGGAGGTGGTATACAGTATTTGTGACTGGCTTTAGGCTTCTGCGGATTTCATAAACAGCCTGAATGCAGGGTAGTTGAAGAATCGGAAATATCCCCAAGAAATACGGGTCCAAGCAAATGTGGACATTTTCAATTTGAGCATTTTTAAAATGAAGATAAACCCTTCAATAAACTTCCATAAATGTGCAGTCACTTTTCCGAGAAGTGCTGTTGCAGAAACTATATTAACTGTAATTTAGGGTTGTTTATACTATAAATGTGGTCATTTGGCTCTTTTTAGCAAGTGGTGACAGCTTAAAATTATCCAAATGAACTGTATCACAGCATTTTTCAAGGTAATTGTTGCACTAATTTTTTTATTTGCTAGATAGAACGTACTCAATGTTCAATAAAACACAACTTTAAGGAATTAATGAATTGGTGAGTACTGTAAATACATAAAACCTTCTCTTTAGCATCATCAGAAGCACTTTCTGACCTGGAAGGTGAAGCGCTAGGCCAGGTGAATTTTACTGTATGCTGCCATTTGCCTATTGCACCATGAAGGAGTCTTCAGCGCAAAGCCTGGAGTCTCGTAGCTGGCAATGAAACCACTCCAAATCCCCTGTATTTATGTTTTGCTCATGTTTCTGTGATGCTTCCTGGATTAAACCACTGACTGTAATTTGACCTGAAAATTGCCACTAGATTTCAGGGAACACCTGAGGTGTTAATAATTTAATAAAGGGCAACCAATTCCTTGTGTTACGCTCCCTAGCAGAAACTTTCAGGAGCTAAATTTTTAAAGCTAAATATGCAACCCCTGCCCAAGCTATTCCCCCAAGACACCTCTGGGGTGATCACTGAGCTGCTCTGCAGCAATGGGGCTTCTCCCTCCTCTTTGCAAGGAGAAGAGAACCTCAGGTGACCCCTCCCTGGAAGCAGAAGGAGGATTAATTAATTAAGAATTGGGAAGCGTCCCAAAAGAGTGAGGACACTGTTTTTGGCTCTTCACGGCCATATGAGAATGGAGGAGACTGAAACGCAGCCCAGGGAGCCCCAGGAAAGGGCAGGTCTGTGGGTGCTCATGGAGACGTCCCACTGGCTCCCAGCTGGTCCTCTTTGCCCACTTTTGGCCCCCTTGGCACTGCCATGGGGAGGGGAGACCTGACCCTGGAGTGGGCGCAGGGTCTGGTGGCCATCCAGTGTGGCCTCTCGACGGGGACACCCCAGCCCAGAGCATCTCTGTGGGACTCGGAGGAGCAAGCGTGTCTTGAATCCGGGAGAGGATGGATGTGTCCCGAGGAGGCCAACATTGTTGTGGCACTGCTAGAACATCTGCTCTGGCTATTGCTTCGTGGTGTACGATGCATGAAGCAGCAAGTACATTGCTCCCCTCCACCCCGGTTTGTAAAATACTGCGGGTAGGCTCACTTGCATGTGAAATCTCATGGTACTTCTCCATATTGAGCCACTCAGAAAGGACAGGCTGCACTTTAGGACGGTGGGATGAAAGCCTCCTGAGCCCATCAAGGCACAGGGCAAACCCCCATTTTTCTAGGGAATGTGTCCTTGTGCCTTAGCCCCTCAGTGTTGTTCATATTATACCTGGGTTGGATCGAGAGTCCAGTTTTACACCGCCTAGCAGCAGGGCTGCGCTTTGCCAAAGGCCCTTCAGAGAGCAGACTGCCTTGCCAAAAAAGACAGATACCCTTCCTGAGACTTCAGTAAGGTAAAGACTCCATCTAAGGGTGTAATCCTGCCCCCGATGAAGCCAGGGACAAAAAAAATGCCATTCACACCAGTGAAGGTTTGGAGATGGGTCTCTCAGGCACAAAGCAACCGCCGTAATCTGTGACTGCAGAGGTGACAGCCCTGGCTGGGAATAGTTATGCTTCTGACAGAGCAACATCAGGGAGATTTTTCTCTCCAAAGACATGCATTTTGCTTTGATTGCCTTAACTCTAAAGATATTTCCTCACGTATTTGGGGGATCTTGTGGAAAAAAAAAGAAAGAAAATGAGGAAAAAAAAGAACATTTAAAATTACCTCTAACAGAAAAATTGAAATTTTTAACTGGTGGGAAAGTATTTATAGTTTTCAGATGAAAGTTAACCTGTTGGATGTTGGGCTTTTTCAGTGTCTGCTTTACTTGCTTTCCAGGTTTTTAGAACCATATTAATGATAATGATCTTGATAATCTTATCTGAAAAAGATGACTCCTGCAGAGATTTTCAGTTAAACAAACCCAGCAAAAATTAATCTTATCTATCTTAAGTAATTGAAGCAACCATATAGATAGTTTATCTTTGGTAGGTCAATTTGTTAAAAGTAAAACCCCTGGGCTTGTTATCTTTACCTAAAAATAATTTAAGGAACAAAAAATGTCATTTATATTGTCATGTGGCAAAATCAAAGCTCTACAGCCCAAGGCTCACTCTTGCCAGCTCTAGCACGAGCTTGCTGCTTCTACCTTACATAGGTGTGTATTGGCGTGCATTACAAATACCAGGCTGCCACAGAGGTTCCCAAACTCACGTGATGATCATAAAGCCCGCGTCCCTCCTCGGTCCTTTCCCAGCAATGCCAGTTGCTGTGATCCTAACGCGTCTCCTCAGAACCCCTCGCTCCGCGAGCAGGTGAGCACGGCACAGCCTCCGCTGCCCCTTCGAAACGAGACGGCATTTTCTTGTCTGCAGAGGTGGTGAAAAGAAGCTTGGAAAAGCTGACCCCTAAGTTCTGCCCACTAAAAAAACCTCCCGGAGTTTTCATGGACTTTAAATGAAACTCATCATATTGCTCATTTTTAAGCATTTGGAAACAGCCATTATGGCTTGTTTTGGTTTATTTTGGTTTTTTCCAACAGTTTTTCTTTATTATCTATTCTCTATTAGTTCTCTGAGATGGTGAGGACGGAAATGTTTGCTAATGAGCTATTTCTGTCCTTGCTTGGGATCAGTCCGACACCTTTGCTCACATCTGCCTGGTACCATAAACTCTTTTATTGCTTTCTGTTACTCACAGTGTGAGAGGTGAGGCAGGTACTTTACAGTTCTCAGTGTCCTTTCATAAATACCTGACAGGCTAGCCCCTGCCTTTTCACCTGCAGATCCCAAAAACATTTTATGGAGTACAAACTGTAACTTATTATAGATATTAACAAATAGCAATCTCTGTCGTTGGAGGCAGGGGCAGGGAGAAGAGAGGCGGGGAGAAGAAAAACAGTGGCAACACCAGAGCAGGAAGGTTGCAAGCTCTGCAGATAACCTTTTTTATTAACACTGTGAGTACGAACACTACAGGAACTTGCTGACCTTATTTTATCTACCTTCCTGTAAGCCTTCGCAATCAAACCTGGCAGAGACCAGCAGCCAAAGCAATTGGTTTCAGTCCAGTCTCTCAGGCAGGCTGGGCAAGGGCTGGGAGAGCACCAGAGGGAAGTTTTTTTGGTTGGATTGTAACCGCATAAAGAGAAAGCACATTCCCCATCGTGCCAATGAATCGTAGCACCACTAAACAGGGATAAAACTGACTTCAGCAGTTCTGATGTTGACTGACACTGAAGGTGTGGAAAGAGAGTTTTCAATATCTCATCCTTCCCTACTGATCTGAAAAGGTAGGAGAAAGGGAAGAGGGGAGCATTAGGATAGCTATTTATCCTGCAGGGAAAGGAAAAACCTCAGCTTCCTGTTAAAAGCCCCAGAAAGCCTGGGGTTTTTTTGCTTAATGCCATGTCACAGGTTTTTGCTGCAGCGTAGGCTGAGCACTATTCCCATTTCATCGCCTGGGACAGGAGTTGTCAAGTGTCGTGTCCCATGTAGCTGTGCACCAAGCGAGTCCTCACCCTGAGCTGGGAGCGGATCCCATGGCCAGGGGGTGACACCTCCAGGGGCCGGGAGAAAGCGGGAGCAGGCTGAGTCATTCCCTGTCTCCTCGCCCTCCCTGGTTGTGTCTCCTGCTCGGGCTCCTTTCAGCCTTATTCATGAGCAGATCACCAAGGGAAGGCAACAGGGAAAGTTATTTGCATTCCAACATTACATTTAAAAGCTATAAATTACTGGCAACTATAAACAATCTCCCTGCTGATAGCACTGCTCATAAAAATCTGGGTTTGTGTCTGTGTTGCATTCGCATGTGTGTGCGCATATTCAGCCTTGTGGGATTTTTCGCGGTTATGACAACGGTGCTAATTCTTCTGGGCTCTGAATGCAGTGCCCGACACAACGAAGATTTTTGCTGCTTTTTCCAGTTTGATGTAGGTCCGGCTGAAAAGCAGAGTTGTTCTCACTGCTTGGAGTTAAATTTCAGCTTTAAACTAGGAGAAAAGATTGTGGACCTTGGCTAAAAGCCAGAAAAAGGGCAAAAATGCTTTTGAACCAGTGATATTAACTGTAGCCAGAAGGTTGCACCCTCCAAATTACTGCTGAAGAGGAAGAAGTGTAAGGCAGAGGGAAAAAGGTGGAGGAGGGCAAAAACATATCGTTTGCTATATGTCCTCAACCTGGCTACTGAGTGCTTGGGAGTGGGGTTGCAAATGAAGGGAAAAGTGCTCCATTCCTGTCACTGCTCTGCCCCAGCCTAAAGATGTGAACATGAGAGTAACCGGAGAGTGGTGATGATGGGGGTCTGTATCTCTGCTCTGCAAAAATCTGTCAGGTACGTATGAAAGGGTCACAGCAATGCAGTGATCCTTCAGCCTGGAGGATTCCTGGGATCCAGTGTGCTTTTCAAAGCTTGCTCATGTCCTCAGTTTGATGCATAATGGGAAGAATGAAATTCAGCCGGAAAAAAAATCAATCTGAGTGTTTCATATGTATTTTATATATGTATTCTCTAGGGTAAATGTACAATAATGAATAGCCAGGTTTTTCCCTCGTGGAATTTAATTCCTGACTTTGCTTCATCTTGTAGATATATGTAATGTCCCCAAGCCAGCAGAGTCCTCAGTCCTTGTGCTTGGGAGGTTTGAAGGCTTTGACTGTCACACTCCATTTCTGCAGCAAACGAGAGAGAGAGAGATAAATCCCCTGCTGCTGCAACGGACTGAGCATCATCTGTGCACATCGAGAGTGGGCTGCGTCTGCTGGGGCGGCCTGACCGACGACCAGGGCGGGGGGAATGCTGCAGCCCACCATTTCGTAACCAGATGGGGAAAGGCAAGAGTGCCACAAGCGCGCTGGAAGCATTCATGGCAAGGACCGCAGCCTAGAAGAGCTCCTGGCTGAGGAATAGCTGTGGTCTGGGACAGTTTTTCCCACAGTTTCAGCTAAGTGTGGTTAAAACTGTCTCTAGAAAAAACAGGCATAAAACGCTGTCAGGCCAAGGTCACGGGGGAAGGATGGAATTCTGCTATGAGTAACACAGCCTCCAAGCAGAGTTCGTATTTTCAGCCTCCAAACAAGAAGAGCCTTTCTGCCTCCAGCAGACATCAGGTACAGTGTTGTGGCTTCTCTGCTTCAGTGGCATGTCCCATGTGGGACGACCAAGCATGCGTGGCAGGTCCGTGCATTCGTGTCCCAGCTAACAGGCAAATTGCTAGTGAAAAGCCACCTGGGAGTTGGTGCCAATGCTGGACTGGGAATGAGTGTCCCCATCGCACCTTTGGCGCACCTCAGAGAGAAGTAGGGCCCAGGCACGGAGATGGGAAAAATGAAGAGGTGGGGAGAAAGGGTGAAGGAGATGGGGACAGCATGTGCTGCCAGCAATGGGCTGGAGAAAAGGGTTTCCTCTGCACTGGTCGCTCTCTAAACTCAAGGCATCACCCTCCATCTCCTAAGGAGAGGATGGGCAGGAATTGCACAGGTCATCTTACAGGTTATTTGGAAATGTGGGTTTTTTTCCCCTGGATCTTGGTCTCATGTGTCCCCGTAGCAACATTTGCCAGGTCATTTTCCACACTTGCATTGGGCAACTAAACCTAGAGCGGGAGGCACAGTGAGACCATGGCTGCCCTTTGCAGGGCTGGTGCCGTGTGCTGGACGCCCATCAGCTTCTCTCCAAAGAAGGAGGTATGGCCTGGCTGGGCCACCTCCCCAGCCTTTCTTTGCAGGCTACGCTGTGGCCCAGGTAATTCATCTCATTGGAAGCCAAAATTTGGCCTGTATCAGCTCAGGGCAGTTTCAGGGCTAATTTCACTGTCAAAAAAACCCAAAACGTGCTCTGTTTGGATTTGTGATGGTCTGGGATAGCAGCATGACAGGAGCATGAGCTTGGACGCTGGGAATCTCCAAGCGGAAGCTGCAGTTCACAGAGGATTTCCTCTCCCTGTCCCTTCAGCCCTACAGGCCATCACCGGGTGACAGCAGCAAAGTGGAGTCAAGTGAGCAAAAGCAAGCCAGGGCTTTACTAGGGTGTCGGCCTTTCAAGGGGCCCTGTGATCTCTTCCTGTGATCGTTTGTTGTCATGCCGGACCGGACACCACCGGACCGAGCATCCCGCGGGGTCTATGGAGGCCTGAGCTCCCACGCCGTGGGTTGAAGAATGCCACGTTGTGTGTGCGGGCAGGCGAAGGTCCCCACGCAGACACGTGGCTGAAGGGAATGCTGGCGAGGCATGCACGATGCTCCGGTGGCTCCCATGCCGGGTGGAAGGGGCTGGTTAAAAACCTGAAAAAGCCAGAAGTGGGCCCTGGGCAGCCCTTTGCGGGCGGTGAGGGGGAGAGGGCAGGCCCTATAGATCTCCATGAGAAGCGCCACTTGCTCGGCAGGGAGAGCGGAGCAGGCTACGCCTGCGGATCACATCTCTTTGTCAATGGCATCCAGCCCCTGGCCTTGGGAACTGACTGGCGGCAGTTTGCAAATGTATGTGCTTGGCTGGGAGCCTGCAGTTCCCTTTGTCCCGGCGGCGCAGGGGGGCTAATAGGGAAGCCGGAGCGTGTCATCCCCGACTGCCAGAGCTTCCAAGCAGTAACATGACGGGCAACTTTTCAGACAATATCCAACATGAACATTCAAGGCTGAGCCTATTCTTCTTCTAGACACTGGTACTGACTGATTCCACATGCTGTTTTCCAGACTCTGTTGCTGTAACAAGCTCCAGTGCTGAATATGGACCGTCCTCCCAGGGAAAAGTCCCAATAAATGCAAAAGACTCGAAACCCTTTGGGATCATTAAAAGCTGAATGTCTTTGAACATCGTGTGTAATGCTCTAGAGTTAAAGAAACGAAGTATTTGTACAGTTTCAAACAACATACACCAAATTAGTTGTGTTTGCTCCACTCTGCTTTGCACACCCTGCTCCTGGTGCTTACATGCAACTTGCATGGACGTGTATGCAATTAAACTGTGCAGTGCTGCACCATGTTTTAAGGTGAAATAATTACAGGTTAGAGGGGTTTTGAGATGGGAGTGATAGTGGCAGAGGAAACATGCACCTTCTCTTCACTCACAGGAAAATCTGAATCAGGTGGCTGTAGTGAAAAATCTTTTGGAGCTTCACTGAACTTCAAGCTTAAGGTGAGAAATTTTGTTTTTCTGGGAGGCTAATTCTTCTGGGGTTAGCTAATGGACAAAGGCAATTTGTAGAGAGACCTTGTGCTTCCCAGATTTGATGCTGGATCCCACTCCTTCCAGATATTTAAGCTTCAGTGTCACCCCTGCCACTGTCATCGCTCCTCTTCCAAACTGCGTGCTGGTGGACTGCATATCATGAAAGCAACGCAAATGGCAACATTCATAAAGACACAGGTGGGTTGGAGACTTACGGATGAGCTAGATGCACATCTAGTCTTCCGATGAGCGCACAACTGCCATAGCCAACCCGATCCAGTGCTGGTGATGGTCCTGCTTTGAGCGGGGGTCTGGACCTCCAGGGTTCCCTTCCAACCAGCGTTGCTCCAGTCCATGAGTCCATGGTACTTGACCTGGTAGGCACATGTGCTGCGTACATTTGTAGGGAGGTGCAATTCCCTTAAGCCAGCAGATAGTACTGGTAAATAGCTTGGAAGTTCTGCCGAGTTTGATGCTTTCTTACTGCTGCTTTCCTTACTGCCAAAAGCTAAACACAAAAGCATCTCAGGACAATTTAGAGCTAAAAGGCTCAGTCAGCTGGGAGTGCTTTCTCCAGCACTGCCCCTCAGCCTCCTGAAATGGGTCCAGTGGAGTCTAGCCTGAATTTCACCACTGCTCCTCTGGAAAAAAGCTGCAATCTCATATCCCTGTCTGCAAATGCTGTCAGGTGACTGTGAAAGACAGATGTTTTTCAGTACTGCAGTTACAGCTCTGATTTCTTCTGCCAGAAACACAGTAGTGGTAACATTTGATTTGCAAATCTGGCATACAGGCATCAGCCTGGTTGAAAACAATCAACAGAAACCATTTCCTCAGTACAAGTAAATATATTGACATGTGTTGACAATAAACTGATTTTGTGCACTTTTGGAAAGGCAGACGGCAGCTCACATGTTTTAACTGCTTAGTTCCTCTAAAGCAGTATGCAGAAAAATATCTTTCGTAGGCTATATAAGGCAGTTCGTCTTTCATATCTCCGGAGCAGTCATGATGTCCTCTAATTACAAGAATATGATTTTTACAGAGTATTCATGCTGCATTGAACATGACAATAATATGCTAAAAAGTATGTATAAAGCATATGTTTTAGGATATGTGATGGAGTTAGGGTTGTTAAATAGTAATTTTTATCCTTTTATTTCCAGTTAAAATAGATAAAAGTATTAGTAAAGTCTTAGAAACCATTTGCTCTCTTTGTTTTGACTCTAATGTATTTGTTCCTTGCTGGACAATTAAATGGCATAAATGTCCTTCCACTATTGTCAATAATCAAGAAACGTGTGACTTAGTGCTAACCAAGGCCCTGACCCAGTGAGGCCCTAAATCTGGTGTTTGATTATAGTGCTCTTGCTTTGAGACAGGCTGGCGGGCAGGCCGGCACTGCAGCGCGGCACGGTATTGGGCTGCCAGCCCAGGCTGGTGGCAAGCGCCCGCTGTGCCTGGTCCTGCCGGCAAGCCCCAGCCGGGCAGCCCTGGCAGCTGGGCTGAGCCACTAGCCCTCAGGACCCAGACCCCCAAGCCCTGGGGTGGTGCCACTGCCTGAACTGCCGTAGGGGGCCATGGACCCCCCCAGGCCAACAGACCCCTCCGTGCAAGCACAGGCGCAGCCCCAGGGGAGATGCCTGCATTGCCCGGGGTCTGCATTGAGCCAGTTGGGGGGGTGAGCAAGGCTGGGCATCAAAACACCCCCCCTTTTCTCAGGGGTGTTTTCAGACTTCAACCTGGCAGCAGGCTGCCGAAGGGGGAGCCACCTCATTACAATCACAAAAAGACCGGTGTGTGTGGGGGGGAAATAATAATAATAATCCAGCCTAGTACTTCTCATCACAAGATCTCAAACTGAGTCTGTCCACCCAAATGCCCACCCCCTTGAGGACTCAAAGAGCTACCGACCTGTCTGGCAGATTTAGGAAGCAGACCCGGACAGAGTGGCTTGTGCTTGGCAGGTTTTCTGGTAGAGAGCTGAACAAGAAAAGGCTGCTGGATCCTGCCCAGGTCTCTGCTGGAGCTTCAGGGGCCGCTGTGGCCCTCCCAGGGGAAGCAGAGTTCCACTGCTCTAATTGCAGGCTCTTCCACCAGCATTCACCTGTCAGCATAAGGTTGTGCCAGCACATCTATATTAAGCGGGAATTGGAACAAATCCCTAAAATAGCTCTTCTCTGTTGTAGGGATGCTGTGCCTGCGTGCCTCAGGTTCCCGACTGCTGAGCTGGAGGAAGCATAACAGTGATTTTTATGGTGAAACTTCTGTTCTTTATGGTCAAATAATTATTTCTGAAACCAGCTGAAGCCTGGGAGAAGCTTCGCTAGAAGGAGTCTTGATGTGGGGAAAGCGACCTGCCATGGCAGTGGAGACACGTCCTGCGACCCAGCCTCATACTTCAAACAGCCCAAAACCTGTCTGCCTCTCTCAGGCTCCGTGGACATGAACATGTAGGAAACCGATGGGAAAAACTCTTAATGTGGCAACCAAAGTGCCCCACCTCCACTTTTGGGCAGTGTTTGAAGATAAGGGGAGCGGACTGAGCACGCAGTCACGTGTTCTCTGAGAGAGGGAGTCCCTCTGCCCACAGGGCATGATCCCACCTCCGTAATGACCATAGCGCTGTTTGCTTACAAGCGCGTTTTCCAGTAAGCCCTAGTTTCTTACTCCAGCTCTTATCAGGGTTCACAGATTGGATCTGCAAGAGACTTTTTTTTATGGCAGCATGGGGGTTTCTTCCCTCTCCTCTGCCCCAAAGAATGCAAATATTTAGTCACTGGAGTAAAACAGATTGGTTTTATCCACTTTCACATTTCTGTTTTAAAATTTTGTTTGTAACATGGACATTATAAACCCCTCAGGGAAATTCTGACTTGCAAAGAGATGCGATCCTACGACAGTCCTCTGCTGCAGCTGTTCCCGTACGGGCAAGGAGCTCCCCACGCCGTGGCTGCTGCACTCGAATGCACTTGCCGAGACAAAGACCTAACGTCAGCCTCCCCTCTGGAAGTCAGGGATTCGGTGGCCGCAGTGTCAGAGGGAGACGTGTTTAAATAAAAACAGTACCTTAAACACAAGCTCAAACAACTCTTGCATAAGACCAGTGTAATGGCAGCTCGTGACACTACTGCACAGAGGGGTAGCATTAACTCCCTGACACCTTTAGAAGATTTTTACCTCATCACCTAAATCCGTCCTGACACAGGCAGTCAAATCTGCACCCACTGTAGTTGTATTTACTCCCCTAGCTGCTAAAATTGCCTGGAGACATCTGTGGAGGAAACAGACACCGAGTGTGCAGACAGGCTATTTGCTAAAGGCATTAACTCACTAATTAATGAAGTGTCAATGCAGCTATTTAGCATTACGTTTAGACTGTATTTAACTTTAAGCATGGGCTTCAGCCATTCTGCGTTGCGTTCTCAGAGCACTGCCTTCCTGCTGGCCACTGCCCTTGGGAGACCAAGGAGCAGGTTCTGTAACTTGAGGATAGAAAAGGCCATCGCATTTTTGAAAATTTGGACCCATATTGTCTTGGGCTGTATTTTACAAATGAGTAAAGATAGACTTTGATCAGCACAGCTGAGTGGAAAATGTTACTTATTTTTCCTTCTTTTTTTTTTTTTTCTGTCTCATTTCTGTCCAAATATACAGTGTTTTAAGTTTTTGTTGTCACTACAGAACTAAAACTGAAACAGTAAATGCTTCAGTTTTCAGAAAAGCAGTTTCGGGTAAAGATTTTGACTGTGGATAAAAAAAAATATCAGCTGATGAAAAAAAATCATACAGAAATTATTTCAATGTTAACAGTTTGCACCTTCTTCCATTAAAAAAAAATACTGAAAAAGACATTTTTCTGCAGTAACTTTAGGTCTAAGAATCAGTTCTCATTTTAATTACTTTTTTTTTTCCGAAAGAAAAAAATCAGCCAGCTCTTATTTCAAGCTGCCTCAAGAACAAGTTCCTCACAGAAGGGAAAAAAGAAAAAAAAGTGCCTTTGAAGCACCAAGCTGAGGGGAATAATGGCACTTCCAGTCCCCTCTAAAGGTCCTCCCCAGAGATTATGCTTTAATTCAGGAGAATTTCACAGGGTGTATTCCCTCTCATCTTCTTGTGCATCTCCTTAAAACTACCCAGTTTGCCCCACCTAACGGCGCTCTGAATATCGTGAGGTACCCGCTGACGGCATCTTTTCATCAGCACCACCCTGGCCGGCCTCCGTGTACCCGAGCAGTGCATGGCAGCCTCTTCCAAGACCAGGCTGGGCTGTAGCAAACAGTTAAAAAATTATGAACAGCACACTTCGTGCTCACATTTTGTTGAAATGCTTAATTTACCCAGACATATCCAAAGCATTTGTGCATTATTTTAGCTTATATCTGCCTTTAAAATCATTGGCTTAAATGCTGTATAACTCACTAAAAAAAGAAGACCAACCAACCAGTTAGAAACATTTAAAATATTTCACTGTGACTCTGTTTGCTGTGGAACTAAGGGAAAAATATCTCTCCCAGGCGTATGAACTTGGTGTGCTAAATCCAGAGCTCAACAGCCGTTGCAGTTGAGTGGAAATCATGGTATTTTTATAAAAAGGACCATGGCTTTTAGTATAAATTCAGTTCTGTTATCACTTCCTCAGAGCTCACATTAAACAAAGAAACATGCTAATAACATTAGACTGAGTCGGAATTTAGCATGGACTTGTTTTTATAAACAAAATGGAGGGAAAAAGTCCCAATTTTTGGTTTTTTTTTTTTTTTTTTTTTTTTTTGTCAGCAGTTAACTTCCCCAAATTGCAGGGGTGGCTGTTTTGTTTCAGTCGGGTTGGCAGACACATTTAGCGTTACCCACACTCCGTCTCAAACGATGCAAACGACTTCCCCTATTGCAAAGCTATTTGCAAAGTGCGTGAAACACTGCAAGCGATGCGGTTTTACTATCAGTATGATTGAATTCTTTTGCAGCACAAGAAAGCAACTAGTTATTTTACCGTGCCAGAAGATTGGTAACTATTTATTTACACATTTATTATCTGCTCCACTCTGAGAATAAAGAATGAGCCTGAACTACAAAAGCTGAGCCTGCATGAAGGCCCATCAGTCTCTCCACACTTCTGCTGTCAACCCTATTATGGAGGAAACATTATTCAAACTGCAGGCTCCAAACTCCCAGGTAACTAGAGACAGCAGGAAGCTCTGTTTGATATCAAGTATATTCTTTATCAACCTTTTTGTTGCGATGGGAAGAAATGATCGAACTTTACTTTCATCTTGCTCTGTCCTCACATCACCCAGTAGGTGAATTGCTTTATTGGTGAGCCTTGGCCAAAAGCTCTTTGATATACGCTGCCCTTTGCAGCCATAAATTTTCCATCTTTCAGACAAGGTTTGAGACTTTCCCTGTCCTGCTATTCTGCCCCTAAGTGATTAGATGCTCTTTTCAAAATGAAAGATGAGCTTTCAGGGAAACTCTTGGCCCTCTCCTAGGTGCCATAAAATGGCCATAATTTGATTTTCCTAGCACTGATAAAAGTTGAGGGTTTCAGACCCCAGCTCATCACGTGGAAACGGGTTGGTGCTGAGGCTCACACCAGCACAGCTGCGGCATGGAGGGGCGGCGAGCTCCTCCCCGGGGGCACGGCTGAGCACAGAAACCATGGGCGTGTTGGGCATGGTCTGCTGGCGGCCCCGTGCCCGTGGCCAAGCAGGGAGCAGAAAGCACCGCATACCCTGGCCAAGCCCTGTCCACGCTCCCAGCCCTCCCATCTGCCTCTGCCCCATGCTGCTCCCGCGCCCCAGCCCGGCTCTGCCCCCCTGCCCCTCGAGCGGAGCCGACAGGGAGACCTAGGTGAGCAACTGTGCTGTGTGGTGTTTGGTTGCTTTGGAAGTGACTGCCCAGGCAGGGGTCCGCACCCAGGTCTTGCTGCTGACCCATGGGAACCCTTGCTGCTGGTGGTCCCTGCTGCCAGGAGCAGCCAGCGGCCACCGTGTACTGCACACAAGGCTTCAAGGAGCAGGGCTGTTATGCTCCAGCAGCAACCTCCAGGTCTTCAGAGGTGCCAGCTGGAGTCTGTGAGCCTGGACGCTTCGTCCACTCCTCCAATCTACCCCAGTGACATGGGGAATATGGCAACAAACCACGTCCTCTTCTGCTCTCTGGAGGGATTGAACACGTGGGCAGTGTTAGGACAGGAGCAGTCCCTGCTCATGCAGAGTTTTGGACATATGATACTGAGGGTTATTTCCCAGGGACATCAAGAGAAGAACCAGCAAAGAGCTGACGGCGCATCCTGCCTTCACAATTAGATGCCTGCGATTTAATAAGGACAGCTGGGGAATTTTTTATTTATTTCTCTCCTGGAAAAGACCAATGAAAACAATTTTTCTCTGTCTTGCCCAAACATTTCTTTGACAGCTTTTGAGTTTTCATTAACAATGAAAACATAAAATGTGGTTGCCTGAAAACTAAGCATAAAAGCCTTTCAGATGACAATACTACTAATGTGTGAATGTTTCTGCTCAAGCAGCAGTTTTGAAAGAAAGCGGAGGGCCAAGCACCAACTGCGTTATGCCCCAAACTCTCATGAGATGGCGGACCCAGTGCTGTCATTTCTTTGCGGTTTCCCCCTTGCTGTGACTTGGATGCTCGGTGGTGGCTGGGGACTCTAAGCACGGGTAAGCGAGTGGGGAGGTCCTGAGTTAGGCTGCCTGCTCCTCTGATCCCTGTCTGGCTGTGCACCATCCCGGTCCCACCTAGAGCTGCCCAAAGTCTGCTCCTGACTGTGGTGCCTGGCTGTCCTCCCTGAGGCTGTCAAGATGGGCAGGGATCAGTGAGCCAGAAATAAATGTGTTCACAGAGTCTTTCAGCGATGACACCGGAGAACTGGATGAGGGATGACAGAGGACTTGACCCACTGCCTCCCCGTTGCTGAAAGGACCTCCTGGCACAGGGATCAGGGAGCCAATTAATCAGGTTTTACCTGGTGGTGGCGAGGATGCTAGACCTTTACAGCAGACCACATCTTTAAGCGGTAGAATTCAAGCAGTCGCCTGAAATGGTGTAAATTTGCTGAAACCACACGCTCAGGGGAGGTCAGGTATTTGGAAAAAAAATGAACTAAACACGTTCTGACTGCCTACACTTGAGATGACTACTGCTTTTAAACAGAGGGCCAGATTTTTAGCCTGCACAGCCCCCGACAGGCGGCAACTGAAGCGCCTGCACAAGTTGCTCAGCTAATGCCGGGACTCTCACACCGTGACGCTTCAGCCCCTTCTTTCCCCAGCTCCCCAGCACTGCTTCAGCTTCCCTGAAAACACGGATCATGCCCTCTGTCCCCATGAGATGCCAGTGTCCTGTCAAAATTAACCTATTAGTTGATTATTCGCTTTTGAATGGGAAACGAATAGGAATGTCATTCAGTGTTTCCAAGCCGGAGCGGCAGAAAGGATGCTTTCCGGATGAATGGAGGTCATTGTGCACTCTCTCTGGCGCAGGGCTGAGCATACACGTTGGGGACTTTAATATCCTTTGCTGTAAGAAGAAGGGCCAGACCCTTTGCTCAGGGGCAACGATGGAGACTGTCGTGTTTATAGCATCTGGTTTTGCCGGAGGACCTGGACCTCGGTTTTGGCAATTCGACGTCAGGATTAGTTCCAGTTAAATGGTGTGCTTACGTTGGAGCAGAGCAGGGGTGGAGGGGACCAGAGCGAACTCGCACGACTGCCCGAAAAGCCCGTCTCTTTCAGCAGATAAGCTTCTGCTAAGACGAGGCTGGCTGTCAGCTGGCCGTGCTTGGCCGAGCTGGCCGGGCCAGCCCCTGGTGCGCTGCGAGGACCGGGGGCCAGCGGGCTGCCCGGTGCCAGCCGCACCCAGGCTAAATGGCTCCGGCCAGCGCCCTCAAGAATGGAGTGGGTCCTTCAAAAGGAGACCAACCTTCGACCCGCAGTCATCATTTTGGCCATCAGGTCAACAGTTGTTCCACAGAACATCGGCAATTGTCTTTCTCCTTGTGTCAGGAGGCTCTTGAAACATTATACGAGGATAATTAAGTGGTGAATAAGGGTCAGCGTGGACAAATAAATCAAACTGATAGTTTGAACACAGACTGATTGAGCAAAAACAAGGAATTGTGCCATGCCTGTTAGCGCTGCTCTTGATGTTAACTGACTTTGTTAACATTACATCCAAAGGCAGCAAGTGGGAAAGCTTTGTGAGGAATCAAAAGCTGAGCAAAGAGACATGGGCTTTAATTGTTCAGCTTTATTTTTGAAATAAAGACATGCAGTGCATCAATTTAGCTGACTTTAATGGACCACAAAACTGAACCTATTCTTTAAAATGCTAATTGAGTTTGAAGATTCTCGCCTCTCGCAGAAGAGGGATGCAAGAAATGCCAGTGCCACATTCAGACGAGTCGGGAGCTGTCGTACAGTTTCATTCAAAGCAAGCGGGTAAAGCGCATACCGTCGGGCAGGAGGAATGTGCACACATAACAGGATAATCTAGCCACAGAGGAGATGATAGCAGCCAGGCAAGTAACATGCCTGTATATACAGCCTCATTACAGAGGAGTATGTCTTTATGTGTACGATAATACAAAACTGATGTGTGGGACTTTATAATACAAACCTGCAAGGTGGCCTGCGTGAAAGCTTTCATGCTCAAGCCCACAAAAATCGATGTCATTAACCTATTTTAAGGAGAGGAAAAGGGGCAGTCAGTCCATAAAGCACTTTTTTAAGGGAAACTGTGTGTCCACAACTTCGTGTGTTTCTAAGGAAAAAATGCAGTTGGACATGGGGATGTAGAAGATACGTTTGACTCTCTCATCAGTAAAAAGAACACCGGGTACAAACCACACTAGTTCTGACTTCCAGGACAATGGCAATGCATTTAAAGAAGGAAACTCATCTTTCCACCCATGCTAGTCATGTTTTATTAAAAATTAATCAGTGTCTTTCCATGCTGCTATATTTCATTCTCAACACACATAGCAATTATTTAAGTAAACTGTTCAAACTGTTAAAAGTCCATTCTGAAATTAAAACACGATTTTGTTCTCTTTTTTTATTTATCACTGATCCTCTCTAAAGTAGAATTAGCAGCAAACATTAATAATGTCCTTATTAGTTTCTCTTTTACTCCTAAGCTGCTGTGCGTGGCACATCACAGACACATAAAATGTGCCTGCCTCAAATATTTTACAGTCTAGTTCAGACAAATTTGAAATATGAGACCTAATAAACTAAAGTTCACAGCTTTTCACGGGTCTGGGGCCTGTTATTTTTCCACTGCAGGCCATTATATAATATCTTTGCATGCATTTATTTCTGTGCTGCAGAAACTTTCCTTCTGATGGGGTTCCTACAAATTTATTATTGCTGGGCTTTCACACTGCGAGGCGCAGAATTACTTCTGAGGCAGGACACGGTGAATGCTTCAACATAGGGAGCTGACACTTCATGCCGCAACTGGACCGTACAAAAGCAAGTAAGTTATAAGAGATAAATTTAATGATAAGCATGTAAAAAAAATTCTATGGGAAATGTATCTGCACGGCTACATGAATTACGAGGGTTTGCCAAGAAAGGTGTAATGGATTATGGTGGAAGATGAAGGGGAGCTCCCACCATATCCAATCAGCCTTTTACTTAAAGGTCAGGACATTCTGTCTGGGTCCACTTGAGTTTTTGATTCTGCCGTTTCACTATTCAGTGGCACAATGTAACTGTCAGTCTCAACAACGGTTCCTCGAGCCACTGGCTCCACTGCTCACAGGGCAACACACAATATTTCACAGCCACAAAACAATTCACTGTCTGCATAGGCAAACCATATGATTTCCATGGGGAGCAATATTGACACACCCTACTGAGCGCTCTTAAGGGGACTCTTAAAAGAGTTACATCTTAAAAAAAAAAAAAGAAAGAAAGAAAAAAGGCCTATGGCTCTACTATTCTTCTCTATGACTAAGTTACCAAATAGCATTTTAATGTTCTGTCTCCATGAGATGAAGCTAAATGCAAATATTCTCTGTGAGTTCTACTCCCTTTCTCATTTTACCAGAGGGAGACAGTTTTACTGCTATGCAAAGTCTCTCTGACCAGTAAGTAGTAGCACGACAGATACTAGGGAAAAATTTAGCACATGAATGATGGTCTGTTCGGATTTTCCCCAGTGAGTATTTACTATGTTATATTATTCATTTCCAGCTCTAAGATAAATCCAGAGGCTGGTACGAATGTATAAACGCAGAGGACCCTGCTGATGGCGATCAAAGCACTACAGCGCTGGGGCTCTGGTCTGCTCCTCACTCCTCTGAAGGGAGTTACCTGCAGGAAGATTCCTGAGCGCCGGGGGCATTTGCAGTTACACAGCAGATTTGTTGTCCTGGAAGTTGAGAGAGGGGAACCAAACGTGGAAGTGAAGAGTAGAGGTATGGAGAGGTGAAGAGTCACTGAAGAAACCTGGGGGCCCTTCAGAAGCTCTTTAACTAGACTTTAAGTTTTAAAGTCATGTTCTTTGCTTACGACAGGCTTAACGCTAGGTAGCAGGGAGTGCCGCGTGCCCCCACCTACCAGCAGACTGCTACCCGCGCAGGTTTTCTACCCCATGCTCCTGACACCGCCATATCTTTTTAGAAATGAATTTTCTCTCATTGTCCCCGCAGCGTTCTCCAGCTCTATTCAGATTATGCAGCCAACTGCAAAATGAAAACGGCGTCAGACCATTGTCGACGCCTCGCTCTGGCCCCCGGTTTCAAGACCCTGGGTGCTGTGCAGGCTGCAGCCAGGGGGCTGCCGCAGCAGCTCGAGGGACGCAGGCTCGGCTCAACGCCAGGTCTGCTGCCCCGGGTGGGCCACCTTCGCGGTGCCTCTGCGCGCTGCGGTGCTCATGAGCACCACGGAGAGATGTTTCTTGCAAGAATTGCACTTGACTTGACAGGGACCTTTCCAAAGTTTGCACGCAGGGCCTCTGTGCCCATGTGGGGCATGGTGCAGCAGAGGCTGGCTGCCATGTTGGGCAGCACGGATGGAACGGAGCAGCAGCTGGAGCTTAGCACATTCCCAAGGGCCTTGAGATGTTCCACTCACAATGCTGGGAAGCCACCTCACCTACGGGGCAGGAAACCTGGAGGGCCTTGGACTGCTTTGGCCCCCAGTCCTGGGTGATTTCCCCCTGCCAGCTGCCCTCTTGCTAGCTTAAACATCAGCCCCAACGCCTGGCGAGGGCCCGTTGTGCTGCACAGCTCTGTGAGCCATGCCAATCCACAGCTCCTCTGAGGATATTCAGCTTTGCAGCAGCATGGGCTGAGCCTTCAGCAAAGTCCCGACCCACTTGAGAACCCCCCGCTGCCAGCACTACGCTACCCTATGGCTGAAAAGGTTCCCGCTGTTAAAAGGGGGGATGAAACAGTCTGGCAGCTGCTAGGAGCCCAAGGGAGCCTGATTTGTTTTAAAAGCATTATGTTCTGATACTTCCAGAACAAAATACTGCAGGGTTGTTTTTTTTATTTTTTTTAACTCGCTGTTAGAGCTCTATATAGAGTTTTAGGATTTCCTGTGTTTGGGTTCCTCTTTTTTTTTTTTCCTGGAAAATTACTATAAAGCAGAAATTTTTTCTCCTGATGAGCTTCGCTTACATTTCAGCCATCTGTTGCCCGGGCAGCCCCAGCCAGGGCTGGTGACGGCGTGATATAATGGTCCCTTCTGGCCTTCAAAGCTCTGAAACCGGTGCAGCAGGATTCTGCTCAGCAGCAAGAGCAGGACAAGCATATGGACCAAGCTCCACTGCTGATTCTTTGGTTATGCTGGACTGCTGCTGGCCAGCGCACGCTGGCCTTCCCTGGCATCTCTACTCAGGCTATATATTGCGATCATTTTACTTTGTCAAGCAGCAACTTGATCCCTAATATTTGCACCAAAAATGGGATTGCAGACACTAGTGCAACAAATCTGGCTTAATCATCCACAGACTTTTTTGTTGATGTTCCCCCACATGCAGTGAATGTTGAGGTGCACCGTGGTACCTCCCTTCCTTCCCATCAGAGAGGGTTTGGCATGAAGGAAGTCCTGCACTTGCATTGATTTCTGGGTGAGATGTACTCAGCTTTTAAGAAAAAAAAAATGTTCATTTTCCTTTGCAAGCTATGAAGGAATGAGAAAGTCAGGCTGACTTCACAGTTGCCATTAGATTTCCACCAGTACCACAAAAAAATGTCCCTCCCAAGCCACCTTTGCTGAACAGCTCTGTTGGATGCACAGAATCCCACCTCCTTTCCCTGGGCTGCACTAGTTCTGCACCGTGATGCGGGGTAAAGCATTAGGAGATCTTTCTGCTTAGTAAAATCTAGACTATTTGCTATTTAAAAGGGGTACTTAATGCTCAGGTGCTACGGTCCGGTGGGGAATGTACAGTCTGTGGCTGGATATAGCCTGTGATTTCAACTCATCCAGCCCATCGTTGGCTGGTAGGACCCCCTCCGGTGACCACTGCTGGAAAAGTGTAAGTTAGATAGCCCACAGGCTGCTCTAAATTTAGCCCAGAGCTGGGACTTGACAAGTCTTGGGGATGAGCAAGAGCATCTGGGATCCGTCAGTAACTCCCTAATGCCTGCCTTTTTCACTGCATATAATTTGACCAGAGCAGAAAATCTCACTTTACTGTGCAGTCACCCAGGATTATACAGTTCATTATTGAGCAATCAAATGCCGCTATTGGCAGGAAATGTTTGAGGCCAAATAGACCTTGAGTCCTTGTAAAACTCCTTAGAGCAATTATAATAAAGTTAGGAGTTCCCTGAGCTGCTTCTGCAATGGGAGGAAAAGAAAGAAAAGAAAAGAAAAAAAAAGGATAATAAATAACACTAGAAGCCAAATACACATGTGCGTGCAGCGTAGTAAGGGGCCGAGTTATTTATGGGAAGAAGCTAGTCATAAATAGACTTGTTTCTTGTCAGAAAGGGTATGGTCAAAATATCTCCTACAAGATGGGAAAACTTGCATGTGCAGCAGTCCATGACAGGCACATGTTGCGCCAGACAGCCCCGCGCTGGAAGAGTGCTTGCCTGATGGACATCCAGCGTTGGAGTTGATTTGTGATGGTAACGGCCCTGTCTGTCGCCTCCGAGCCGAGGCAGCAAGAGACAGGCGGGGGCTCCGAGCACCGTAAGTTGCTCCTCGCCAGCCAGGAGCAGCTCAGCCACGCTCGCCTGGCCTGAGGGCTCTTCTCTCCCTCAGGTGGGTCCCACCCATTTTGCCTGGTGGAGGAGGAAGGTGATGCCTGTAAATCTGGATTTAAATTGCCCTAACAGATCTGAGAGGCTGCAATAACACAGACGCTGCACGCCTTGCTGCAGACAGCAATTACCTAAGCTTTCCTTGGTTAGCCGGCAGCCAGCAGTCCCAAAGGGCATTGAGCCCTCCACATGTTTTTGGTGTGAATACGGCCTTGTGGCCACAGCCCTGAGGCACCTCACAACCTGCTGTGTGCCTGTCCTCGCAGCTCCCCTGCGGTGGGGTAGGACTTTTCTTTCTGGTTCACAGGCAGAGAAACCAGGGCTATGCCTACACCGCCAGGTAGCTGCACGGCTGAGCCTCTTCACAGCCCCAGTTTCCCCTGTTGCTGAGGTCTCTGGAAGCGATGCTCAGGGCTTTTGCCTGATTTCCGTGCCTGTCCACACATCCTCGATGGTTTCAACATATATGTGCACATTAAATCCTCATGCATCCCCAGGTTCCCCCTGGTTTAGCTTTCACTACGTGGCTCAGCAGGGGCTCTTCTCTCCTGGGTAGGCACCCCAAACCCCTGCTTCTCAGACAGTGCCCTCCACCCCGCAATCTAACGTGGCAGGGCAAAGAGGAGCAGCGTTGCGGCGAGGAGGCAGAGCCCCGGGGACCTGCCCCACAAGGACAGAGCTATTTAGCCCTAACCAGGTTTGGGGGATTCTTGCCGACGTGCAATACACTGTGCCCTGCGCAGCTTCGGAGTATGCTGGATGTGTGATTTCAGATCTACCCTGAATTATTAATCAAAGAAGAAAGAATGGCTCCCAGCTGCAGCCCCCCGACAGTCAAAGGGAGTGCAGCCATTATCTTCCTTGAGAGCAGAACTGGGCACAAAGTGCATGTATCTCTTTTCACCATCATTTTTAAATGCATATTGATACTCTACACTACAGAGTCCTTGCGGTGTATGTGTTGGCAACGGATTTCCTCAGCACCTTTGGGCTTCGCAGTGTCACAGATACCTAGGTATAATGAAAAAGAATAGGGTAGCTACGTGGCAATGCTCTTTTTAAAGCTGTATTCATGTTAGTTCTCGTCATGCCTTCCTCCAGCGAGATGACAGCAGCAATCATAAACCGGGCAGTTTATTTCGCCCTTTGTATGTCTATTCATTAAAATCAGCCAAGCCTTTAAAAACGCTCTAGAAACCGGTGAATGGCAGGGGCGAAAGGGTGGGAGGTAAGAGGAGGGGTGAGGAGGGGTGGAAAACTCCCTAGGAGAAAAGCAGGGGTTCTTCTCCATAGCTTTGGGTGTTCAGCCTTGGGGACACGTGAAACTGTCATTTGTACTCCCAAGCCCGGGAAGGGGGGGACCTGCTGTGCAGCCAGCACGGCGTCGCCGGTGTTAGCGCTGGGGAGGCTGGAATGCCAAAGACTTACTGGATTTCAAAAACTAATATCTCTCTCTCGCACCTGTATTTCCTTCCCCCCCGGCCAACACACGCTTAATACTTCCATAAAAGTAAAAGGTGGTGATGAAACACGTTGATCTGGAAAAATTGGAAGGTCTGGTTTGCAATATCGGATATATTCATTTGGTTCTGATTAGTTCTGTGCTGAATCAAAGAGATACGTTAGCTCTGTCCTTTTGATTTAAACATATGATTTTTATATACACTAAGGACACATTAGACCAGTCTGAAGGCACAGAGGGGCCTTAATATGTGAGTAAATTATTTTTTATACCCACTTTAAGGTCTATTTATTCTAATTGCGCAAAATCCTAACTCTACTGGAAATCAGTGGGAATTCTGCCACTGACTTCAGAGGCTCCGGGGTTTTGCCCAAGAGCAGTGTAAAATGATTTATATGGAAGTGGCCACCAGCCTTTTTTCTGGAAATTGCGATCTGAAGGTTCGGAAATCCCCTTTTATCGCAGAAACAAAGCCAACGCGCGCTTTATTCTTTTTATGCGGTGCTGGAGTATTCACTGCTTTCTGCTTAAAAAAAAATATCAATTAAGTTTCAGAGTATCAGCAGACTCCGCGGTTGCTCGGGGGTGGGGGCAGGCGAGAGAAGCTTGTTTGCCGCTTGCATCAGAAGGCATTCAGTGTACGGCACCGTACAGGAAAAAATTAAAAAAAAAAAAAGAAAAAAAAGAAAAAAAAGAAGTTAAATTTAGCCCATAACACGGTGCAGGAGAGAATGTCTCCCCGGGGCGCCTCTACGCCAGGCTACAGAGTGCCATCCCCGGGCACTAACAGATGCCCAGCAGAGAAGCTCCAGGCCCTAAACCTCACCACAGTCTCTTGTGTTAATGAGGACTCTTGATGCAGTTTAAGGTACACTGGTGAGCGGCCCTAAATCAGAGCTCGTCCTGCTCAGGAATCGTCCCGGCGGCGGCTGCGGAGGCGGGGCTGTTTGCATTCCAGATGTGGTGCCTCCCGCCCGCCTCTGACCAGCATTCATTTCTGCACTCCACAGCTGGTCCATGTAAATGTGCCATATTGCAGCCCATCTGCTCAGAGAGTGCACAGTGGCACATCTCTCTCTGACAGTGGACCATTTTATTGAATGCTATAAATATTGAAATTCATAGGCATGAAGCAGCAGATTTTTAATGTTACTTAGAGAGACATTTGAGCCACAACCTTTGGCAGCAGCACACGCTGCTAGTATCTCAGTACACTGAGCACCATTTGGTTCAGACTCATGAACAACTTTTCCAGAGATTTCATGGCTCTCCAATCCCAGGTAAAATGGAGTACAGACCCTGTGGGATGATATTTAGTGTGAATGTCACCCTGCATACAATGTGCATTTGGGATATGGACTTTCCAGCCCTGTGCTGTGTTAAACCATATGTTAATGTTTTCATACTCAGAAAAGATTAGATCAGGGACCAATAAAGTTTCAAAACTACAAATAATAGGCTAACCGAAATGAAATGTGAGGTATTCCTAAGCCTGAGTGTTGTCTTTTTTCTCCCAAAGTCTCTGCAGTTTTTGTTTTTTAAATGGCAACACTGTATTTTGCAACAAGAAACTGGCATATTCATATTTTATAAGCTAATACATGTAAATTTTGTATTAGTGAGTAAACATCTCTATTAATTTGAAATTCATGGCATCTGATCTGGAAAAGAAGCAAAACACCACTTTGGGGTTTTCTATTTGTCAAGTAGTCCCTAGCAAGTGCTCAGTGAGCTGGAAAGAGCCAAACTCCAAACTAGGATAAATGTATATAATATTTTTGATGGGGTTTTATCCCCTCTTGCCAAGCCAGCAGTTCCTGCAGAGCATCAGGAACCAGCCTTTTCCCTTTTGAAATCAAAAGGAATTTTTCCATCTACATTAATTAGAGAAGGATCAGGCCCTTAATGAGAGAAACTGCATTAAAAAGGGAGAACATATTTGAAATTCTCTAAAATGCTTGGAAAAAAATCATGTTCATTTTTATGTGGGGCGTTGAGCCTGCCATGACATCCGCGATGTTTTCCATTCCTGGAGCTGTTTGGGCAGTAAATAACATCACCCTCGGCGGGCAGTAGTTTGGGGAGCGAGATGGGGCGCTTGTTTTACTCAGAAGTGGGTATCCCAGCTCCAGTGACGAGCAGGCTAAAAAGTTTTCTGAGCGTGTGGACTAAAGCGGGGACTGGGGGGGGGAGGGGAGGGAAGAAAGCAAAGCAAAAAAGGTCTGCTGAGGATATTGCCTTGGCACGTACGTTTCTCGAAACCGCGCCGCTTTTTAAGTTCGCTTCATTATCTCTTTTGCAGTTGCTCCATTGTCTTCATTATAATTTAAAAAGAGGGAGGCAAGACAGCATCTTTAATAGCGAAGCCGTACCGTTTGGACAATAAGCTGTGTCACTGCTCACGCCGGTCCCCCGGTTCCCAATCAGCAGTGTTATGTAAGGTGGCAGGTTAATAAATGCGACACACTGAAATCATTTGTACCAGATTATCTCTCCTTCCAAACTCTGACAGATGCTAAGTCCAGCTGGTAAAAAAAGTTTATAGGCGAGTTGGATCTGGGGCCTTCACACACTCCACAATGTTGGCTACCAATGCTTGTTTTAATGAGTCACGAATTGCCTGTTTATCTTCTGCTCCCTGCTGTTTCTGCATTTTCTCTTCCAGAACAATCCTAGAAACACATGCTGCTACAGACGCTGGAGCAATGTGTGTAGACATTTGAGCCAAATTATTATAAAGAACTCTTTCTTCTCGGATATTAAAAAAAAAAAAAAAGGCGAGAATTACACATTGCCTAGCAAATCGTTATCTCAGATGTTCGCTGTGACATGCTCAATATGGCCTACCAGAGAAAGTTGGAGACATTTGAAACCTTAACAACTACACAAAATGACACTGTAATTGGCGGGTTTTGTTGTTCATGTTCTGGCTCTGCAAAAACTGCTCTAAACACTTTGTTTAATGATGTTACATTATGACAACACATGGCTTCTATAGAGCAAGTCATCATGTTGAACATGCGACATCACGGGAAGGGGAGCAGGGGGGCTGGCGGGACTCGGCGCCGGGGAGAGGGGCAGGGGTGCCCACATGTGCCAGCACACACGCCGGCACACGTGGGGAACAGGGCAGCCCTGGGGCTGATGCACGCCCATGGACGGGCTCCTCTGCCCATCCCGATGCCTTAAACCCGGCTGCGATGCCTTTCCAGGAGAGCTGCTGACCGCAGGGTGCGTGGGGGCACCGACCCCCTGCGATGTGGCAGCTTCTGTCACCCTCTGACTCTCCTGCTGCCATGGTTGTAGATATGTTATTTGAACAGTCTGCGCCAACTCGACAGAGCAATGCCCCGACGCAGAGGGCTCTCTGGGCAGGGGCACGTGCCCCGCCACCCAGCCGGGCTGGGAGCAGCGATGGCCCAGAGCTGAGACCATCAGTGCCGGAGGCAGCCGGGCTGTGGAGCAAGCCACCACATGACATTTTGCTCACGAGGCCGATGTGCCTAGGCAAATGTTACTGTGGCTCTTCTTGTTTCAGTAGGGTTTGTGGGGCTTGCAACATCCTCTCAGTGTCCCTAGAATCAGGCATTTAGCTGCATGGTCCTGTTTAAAAGAGATTCCCTGTGTACCCTCTGAAATAATGTGCATGCGTGGCATGGGGTGCAGGTGCAAGGCAGCCCTGCATCCACAGAGATGCCCTGCCTAACTGTATGGGGAGCCCCAGGGCTACCCTGGCATGAGCCCCCCAGCGCAGGCAGGGGCACTGCTCTCCTCATGCACCCTTCTGATCCTGTGGGAGGCCTTCTGTCCGAAGGGACACAAGCTTTCCATGCAGCGGCCATGGGTACATGCAGGAGGGCAACAGCACAGGGTACGTCCAGGAGGGCCAGCTGGGCTTCAGGTCGATTCTTGAGGAGCAGAAATGGACACGCAAGGATTGTTCATCACACCTTGCAATACAGTCCTGCAACGCCTCCGTTTTCCCTGTGTGTGCCAAGCAACCCCCCCACGTCTGATGTCTTTGTGGAAAGGGGGCCCGATGCTGTGAACCTTGGCACGGCCTCAGCTTCCTTGGGCATGCTTAAAACAGCTGGATGGAGCATCCCTCCGGTGGCACAGGAAGCTTTCTCTAGCTGCGGCTGCTGCGTTTTAGCGTGGCTTTGCGTGGGGCTGCAGCAGCGGCTCCCCCGTTTGCAGGTTTCCCAAGGTTTCTTTGTGTGTCGGCTGCCCGACTGAATGGCCTCCCTGACGTCCTCAGAAAGAAAACAGTGAGGAACCCATTTTTGCCAGCGCTTCTGGTTATTAATAGAATGTTTCAAATTTGTCCATTCTTTGCACATGGGAAACTGTATGGTCATTTGGCAGATGTTGAAACTCACCGGTTTTATATCCAGCAGCTTGGAAAAACAATGGGTGTCATACTCTGTTTAACAAAATATATGCTCGGCAGAGTCCATCTTCTGTGCTGGCAAAGTGAATCTTACTCCTACCAATCACTCACTGTCACGAAGCCGAAGGAACCACCGTAGTGCCGTGAGATGATTTGTTTGCAGTTCGAGCTTTCCCCTGAAACGGTGCGGCTCTCCCATACAGCCAAGGTGCAGTTATTGCCAACGCTGCCTTGCGTCTGCCTTCTCTTTTTATTTAGCTGGTTTAGCAATATGCTAATGACAGGAAGAAAACATACATATAAAATATTGTAAGCATCAAGATGTGGAAGGAGAAGGTAAATTTGGCTCCCAACCATGAAATCTTATTCTGCAGTTGCCTTCTTAATGGCATCTCTTGAGGTCAGTGGCTTTGAATTCTCCCAATTGTATGGGGTCACTCTGGCAGCATTGACCAAGTAGAAAAGATTCAGCCAGGGGAAACAATGGCAGAAGTCACCCTTTAAATGTCCTGCCTTCTATATCATGCAATTGATTCCAAGGCTCCCCACCACGATGTCACTGTTTGACCAGTTTGCTTTAAAACAGCTTAATTAGCTGAAAGGAAAGCTATGTCTGAGCATGTTTGTGAGAAAAAAACAAAAAGCTCTCGCCTTTCAGAAAGCTCATGCTCTGTCTTGTCGGAAATCTCTGGTTCTGAAATGAAACAACATTCCTTTCATAGAGAGTTAAGTCCCTGACAACAAATTTTCCCGGATTGGGGAAACAACAGGTTGTGCCGCACTGATGTCAGCAGCGCTGGTTTGGTTTGGTTTGGTTTGGGGGCCCGAGTGCTCTGCACCTCGCCTCACCGCAGGGATGCCGCAGGAGGAGATCGTGGGAGCCGTAAACAGCTCCATCGCTTCTGGTCTGAGAGGCCGTCGAGGCTGACTGCTTCAGCACTTCGGTGCCACTGGTGTGTTAGCCTCCAGGCCACCGGCTAGGGAGGGTTTGAGTATGTGGGAAGGAGCAACAGGAGCCTTTCGGTCCTTAAGCCCAACTTTTCTTATACAGTTCTCCCTTTTCCCAACCCCCAGGCACAAGCAAGCCCAGAAAATCAGTGGGAAGAGAAGTGATAGGAGCGGGAGGCAAGGCACACTGGTGCCCGTCGGGAAGAAACTGAAACCAGAGGTCCCAGTCCTGCCTGCCTTAGCCTAATCCATAGGAAGCGGTGCCACCTCGGGGCCTGGAGGCATTAAAATACCCAATGCCCCAAGCAATGGGGCTGCTGAAGTAAAACACGCAGAGGGACGCGCCGTGCTGCCTTTGGTTCCCTCATTTGCTCTCTTTGCCTTTGGCCTGGCGGCGGCTTGTTGGTGTTACCAGGCTGCTGCTGAGCAGCTCCATAAGAACTGCTGCCCCTCCTGAGGGGTAGGGAGAGGTTTGGGTAATTTGCCCGAGGCTTTAGGAAGAATCGGTTTCAAAGCTGGATCTGCTGTGCAAAAAATAAAGGCGCGCTTTTTTTCTGCTCAGTCTATTAGCCCGCAGTTCCTTCTCAGGCCTTTTTGCACGTGTGTGTGCGTGGTGCGCCTGGCGCCAGGACTGATGGAAAATAAGGGAAGCCAGCATCAGAGGTGCACGGGGGAGCGAGGCACGTAAAGCCAGAGCAAACTGCAGGAAGAGCCATTTAGACAGAGAACAGGATTAGGTTAACACGCTCCCGGAGACTGCCTGCGCGTTGTGATTTTATACATGTCTGTAGCCATAGCAGGTTCAGCGAAATTATGCACTAAATGTATTTACGAAGGGGAGTAAAACTTTGCAGAATCAAGGTCTTAGTGTGTTTTGTAACATTTTGACAGCCTCCCATCCCTGTCGTTCATTTTCCTGGGCATTTATGAAGAATTTTATTCTACTGCAGCTCATTTGTTCACATCCAGAACAGAAGTAGTATTTTTAAATAATTTTGCTTTCACTGCGTGAAGGATTCTGGATGGGAAACAAAGTAAAGATATGCCTCACTGCTGAATTAAAAGCTAGAGTTGAAATATTTTCTTTGTAAATGGTTTTTTTTTTTCAAAAAACCACCAAACATCT
>NW_009260493.1:6325745-6327155 GCF_000687185.1 Egretta garzetta | reverse complement strand
GCTGAAGACGAGATGTTTATTAGCATTTTTTTCCCTTTCTCTGCTTTACAGAAAGGTGAAGGAAAGGATGATTAAACCAGAAACAAAGTCAGTAATTAGCAGTATAAATCTCTCAGTGATTTCAGTAGGTCACGAAATTAACTGGTACAGGCTTCGGACACATCTGCTCTTTTGGCAAGTGGCGCCCTCCATGAGCCTGCTCATTGGCTCGCACTAACCATGCGATGGGTCTCGGGGAACTTATTTGCGCTCCCTAAGCTAAACACAGCGCAGCGATGAAACCCCAGGATTTCTAAAATGCTAAAGCACGTACGAGGGCTGAGATTGTGTGTGGCAGAACGCTGCTTTGCAAGGCTTGGATTCAGGAAATATTCAGAGGTTTAGGGAAGAGAGACCTGGCTGCCGCGCTGCAGGCTGCTATCAGGAAGGGGGCTGTGCCCACAAGCCAGCAAGGGCAGCCCCAGCACCAGAGCTGCTGCTCCGTTTTCACCCCGGCCAGAGCTTCATGCTGCTGGTGGCAGAGCAGCAAGAGGCTTAAAGCACCAGAAATAGGGAAACGGGGGGTGGGGGGGAAGGGGAGAAACCAACAGTTCTGCCTCCTTTCAGCCCCAAAATGCAAGGGAGCAATGCAGTGTTGTATTGCACCCAGTCCTGTCGGCTGTCATGTCAGGCCGGAGGCCAGAGATGAAGTGCCCGCTGTGAACCCATCTCTGGACCGCTTGCCTCAAGTAAGCAAGCCATCCACCGGGCAGGTAACACCAGCCGTAAAAGCTGTCGGTCCGACGGGCATGCCTTTCTCTAGCTCTCACTATGGATGTTAACTCATAGGTTCTGAATTTACTACTCAGCCCACTTTGGGGGACGAAAACTCCAAGCTGCTGTTCCAAGGGATTGCGCTTGGAACCCTCATCCCTTTTCTTACTGTTCCATCACAACTTAGAATTACGACTGGGCTGTGTGCCAGCGTCCAGAAGCAGCAGTGCTATCCAGAATCATCAGAGCAAGGAGGGCTGACTCTGCCTGGGCTGGCTCCTGATACATAAAGCAAATTCAGCTGGAAACTTTGACATTCTCACTTTTGTGTAGAAATCCCAGGGAACCACCAGTTATGGAATAGGGCTGTAATTCCAAATCCATGCGCTTTATATGCAGAAACTCTAGACCTACGTTGGGTTCCTGCACCTTGGGGAGACCTCTAGGGAACACAGTGTAGCAATAAGTGGACACATGCGGCTCTTTGAAGCCCAGTAGTTTCTGCTCCCTTTCTGGTTTTATGCAAACCTCTAACATCCTAAGGCCACCAGTGAAGGCTGGCTGTAGGACCAGAGAGGGACTAACAGGTTTTGCTCAAAGCAAATCGTGCCAGCGCCAGGCAAGTGTCTGCTCTTTGGGTATTTGCACGAGGGGGAA
>NW_009260493.1:6325021-6325715 GCF_000687185.1 Egretta garzetta | reverse complement strand
GCTGTGCTCCGCAGCGGGAAGCCTGCAGAGCCATTGTGGCACCAACCCTGTCCTATTCCAGAAGGAAAAGAAAAAGAGAACTGAATCCAAAAGACCTACTCTTTCTGAAAGCTCTCCTCATATTTTACAATTTCATTTGAGCTTTCTCCCTTCCTTTCTTTCTTTCTCCCACTTGGTCTCTCTCCACGTGTAAAACAATATACAGATGGGGCAGTAGCAGGGCCGGAATGGTGCTGTGTCCTGCTACCATTTCTTCCGTGGTCTTTGGTATGCTTTAGAGCCTAGGGCATAAAAGCTGTCAACATTAGGGAACTTGATGCAAGTTTAGTGTGTCCACACCTCAGCACCTCTGTGTCATGGCATGTTTGGCTTTACGTGAGCAGTGTTTGGTTTTATGTGTATTTAAAACATGTATTGACACTGTTCTTAAAAGCTTTTTGTATTCGATATATAGTTCCTCGGTATGAGGAGTCACCTGCATATTATAGCCAAAGGTGGGGAAATTATTATCCTGAGCCAAACAAACTCCTCTATAACAGACAAACTGGGCTTCCAAATCTGGTTTGTGCATTTTCACACTTAAATAGCTCCTACTGTTCAGATTGCTCTTTGAACTGTATCAATATAAAGTAGTTGGTGATAGCCTTTTGATTCCTGGTTAGCGTTTTACTCCACAGTCCCACATTGTCTTCAC
>NW_009260493.1:6321995-6324955 GCF_000687185.1 Egretta garzetta | reverse complement strand
TTTAACAGTCCTGGCTGTTACTGCGCCAGCGAAAGGTAGTCAACCGATCTGGGTGAAGTTTATTGAATTGCAGCTTTCCAGGGCCCAGGGCAGCCAAGCCGCAGTGAGCTGGGGGATTAGCAAACTGGAGCAGATGAGAGCTTTCATCAGCGCTGTGGTGAGGAGGCATGAATGCAGTATCTTGGCTTGGGGTGCACGTGAGATGCAATGGCTCAGATATATTTGGGGGTTGTGTTACACCGTACAGCATCACTGCCTTCAACTCTCCCGCACTGACGCAGCAGTAGCCTGCTAGCTGGAAAATCATCCAGTTCCCTTTTATGGCCCTGTAATACTTTTAAAGCTCCTCCAAGGGCCTTAAAAGAGTAAGAAAGTCCCAGGAAATCCTGTTTTGCTGACAAGCTGTGCTGCTGTGGCCTTGTGGTCTTGCCAGCAAGTCTCAAAAATCACTTGATGACTAAAAAGACACAACTAAGAGCATTGCAAGTGGGTTAGAGCGTTCCGTGATAAAGTGTGTTCGGATTATTTTTCTGTCTTGGAGCTCTGGTTAAGCGGGATCTAAATGGAGCCGTTACACCAAAGCACAGCATTTGCTTCCCAAGGCCGTTCTAGGCACTTTACAGGTTCCATCCCTGGGGGAGCAGAGCTGGCTGTTTCCCCATCTGCAGAGCTGCCAAGACGCCCGCCCCTGATTCTGCTGGGCTTGCGAGCAGAGCCCAGAGGGCCGTGAGCTGCCACTTGGGCCCCTGCTCACCACTACGGCCACTCACTTGCTCTTGACAGTGAATGTGGGTCCCTCACCAGCTTCTGGAAACACGCAGCTTTAGAGGCACAGGTTTTAAACTCCATCATCTATCTCACTGTGCCCTCGGGAGGTTTGCACCCTCTGCTCCAGTCAGCCCCCTGGGCTTGCGACAATGGAAAAGTAGGAGCCGGTTTGTGTTTTCACGGCACCTTGTGGCACCCGCGACCCCGCAGAGGCACGAGGTGCCCTCTCCCGCTCCGCCTCTCGGTTCACAAGACCTGGACGTGAAGATGGCGACCGCTCTGACGCGCCCCGCGCGGTTCAAAGGGAGGCAGTTCGCAGGGGAGCCGATTTTCTTTCTCTTGCACCGCGGCCATTGTGCGAGTGTCAAAGGAGCATCCCTCTCATCTCTCAGATTGATGGCATCATCTAGGACTTCCAGCATAGACAAGATAAACTAAAGGCTTCTGCAGACAGGTATGTAACTGTGGAGACAGCAGCGCTGCAGAAGAGGCCTCCGATCAGGGGAATGTTTGTCCCACAGTCGACTCTCTGGCATAGCGGTCACCTTTGACATGACTTGCTGAATAGGAGTTTGTTTTCTAATTTCCATGGTTCAGCCGTAGGCCACGCAAAGTAAATACAAGTAAACGGGCAACAGTGGGTTCAAAGGAACATAAGACAAGTATTTGCCCCCGCGGAAGACAGTTTGGGTAGTGTTCACATGTGAATCAATCTGGTTTGGGGTCTTTGAAGTGATTTTGATTAAGAAGAGTGGGGTAGAGTACTGAAAATTGACGGGGTCAACAAAAGATTGCCCATCATTCGGGGCATACTCCAGAGGCGGACTGCTGGCATGCCGCTGCAGAGCTGCCAGTGGTGCTGTCGTGCAGGTGTGAATTCCTGGATCATTTCTTAAGAGAGGCAAGAGGCCTCCCCTGGCACCAGAACTGAGCCCAGGCAGCCCGGGAGAGGGATGCTGTCAGGTCAGTGCTGTCGCCATGGCCTTTCCAGGGCTCTGCTCCTGCCCTGACTGGCCTGGCGGGCACACTGTTGGGCATGACAGCGTGGTGTCACCAGGCATAGGTCACATCGGTGGGTTTAAGTGACTTCAAGCTGTACTTAATACATAAGGAGCTTCGCCCCCCGCCTGGCTGCACCACTACAAGCTGTCAATCTTTCCCACGCTGTCCAAGATGGAAACAAACTTAGGCGGCCGAAACTGAGACTTGTGGTTTTGGAATACGTCCTTCTGCAGGTTGATGGAGTCACAAAGGGAAGCCTTTGCCAGGGGCTTAAGGCTGTTTCCAGCCCAACACAGCTCACAGACCGGCTGTCCAGTGAAAGGCTGGGGTTTTTTGCTTGTTTGTGGTTGTTTTGGTTTTAAATAAGTGCTTTATTTTGCTGCTGCTGGCTTTGAAGGAAAGAAAATATCAGGTACCATAATTAACGTTTCTTTAAGTGTTACAGAAACACCACCATGCATATCCTATCAAAACTGGCTAGGAAACCCATCTTGTGGAGGCTCTACCTTTCCCTGGCACCTCAACGCTTTTACCTTCATACTTTCTGCTTACTTTCTGCTAATGCACAGCATATCCCCTTCAGGGAGATGAGCTGATATTTTTAGCAATTTGTGATCTGATTGACTTGGTCACTGTCACTCTTCTCCTGAAATTAAGAGTGTGCTCATCCTGTACATAAGTAAAGACTATTTGTCAACATGAGCGACACGTGTGGGGTGAGACAAAAACGTGGGTCCCAAGCGTGGCTGGTCAGCGATCGTTCCGCTACAGATTTCACAGTGCAACATCCAAAGCGACTTCAGCAAAGACAACTAGACTCATTTCTAACTTGTTTGCCTATAGTAATTATTTATTTCTCATGCTTGTTAGCAGTAATAGCCAAGTGTGTATCGTTATACACTTTAAAAGGATTTTAATCTCTTTTAGGATAAAAGCAATTGCCTGAACAAAATAAATCCTTACTTTAAAATAGGTGGATTTTTCTGAAAAGCTGCAGGTGAGCGAAGTTTCTATAGCTGTTCATCGTTGCACCTTGCAGGCTCATAAGGAAAAGTAGAGGCTGGTCAAGGAGAGGACGTGCTGGGTTTGCAATGCAGGGAAACTCAGCGTGCAAATGAAGCTGCTGCAGAGCAGGCAGGTGCAGGCAATTTCATAGCGGAGCTCCTGAAATCCTGCTGCAAAAACCTCGG
>NW_009260493.1:6296411-6321976 GCF_000687185.1 Egretta garzetta | reverse complement strand
AGCCTCCCCCCTGCCCAGCAGCTCTGCTAACACGGCAGGACTGAGAAGCCACTTCTGAGATGAGGGAAAGGCAGCTGGTTGATGTCTTGGCCACTTTAAAGATGAACCTAAAGCTAGTGATGCCAGTCCTGAAACCCAACTGCTGCCTGAAACCCTGGTAGTGCCTGACCGAGTTTGAAGAAATGGGGCAGGAGCTGGCATAGGCACCTCCCTGCAGCTACCGGGGCCAGAGCCCTGGTCTCCCTACATATGAGCCTGGCCTGGAAAACCAGGTAGGGATAAGCCAGGAGGAGGGGGGAGCTTCTGCGTGGCTTATCCAGGTGAAAACACAGAGCCTTGTCCAAGAGTACTGTACCCTGCAAGCCTCCCAGGAAGGCTGTGTCTCAAGTGAGCTCAGCAAACACATGCCACAGGCACACACACGCAGACACACCTGTATACACACACCCCGCTCCCCGAGGCTCCTCTTGCTGCTCGGTGAGCAGGAGTGTGGGATAATGTACGGAGAAAGGCAGCAGCAACCAGAGGAAAAAGACAAGCAGGAGCAAACCAAGTTTCCTCCTCCGTAGCCAGGGCACAGATGTGCTCCGTCTGCTGTCTCGTCCTTTGTTAACTCCATCTCCCACCCCTTTGAACCTCATTAACTGGTTATAGAAAAGAGGGCACTGATTATCACCCCAAGTGATAATCCAATTACTTGTGATAATAAAACGTCTTTATACAACAGAGCTCAAGAGCAACCACAGTTGGTTGGAAAAGGAGTGAAAAACCCACAAAAATTCCCCCAAAACCTTTTTCTGACCCATGGGTTCAGTTTCCAGCCAGCCCAAGCTGCAGCTCACAGCACCCTTCGGGGACAGCCTCCTTGGTAGCCCATTCCCTCCCCCAGCACAGAACCCTGACATCCCCCACTGACACCAGAAAGGGCCCAAAGAAGGAAAACAACGACGAGGGGTACAGCACACAGACCTGGGGGAGGGGGCAGCAGAAGCGACCTTGGGGTTACCGCTGAGACGAGCCTCTTGCCACGTGCTCGCTCCTGTGGCATTTTGCCTGCAGCGACCACAGACCCCGTCGAGGCACCCAAAGCTGATATTGCTGGGTGCAGAATCGAAATGCTCTAAGTGTAATTTCCTGCTCAACATGTAAAAAAATAGTTTTTATTCAGAATGGTGAGGGAACTTCTCACATGGCTAATGTCACTGCCCGTATGCCAGGCTGTGAAAGTGCCCCTGGGAAAACCCTTGTCTCTTTTGGTAAAAACAAGCAGTGACGCAGAGCTAAATAAGACTCCATTTCAGACGGTGATGTTCTGGCACCAAACCAGAACATCAAACCAGTTTCTGTTCTACAGCAACAATTATTTTGTGTGTCTCGGGAAAAGCAGTCATATGAGGATGAGAAAAAAAGAAAGCAGGTTGATTTATCCATTCCAAAGCAGCTTTGCAGAGACATTGCTGTGATGCAGCAGTACCAAAAAAGTCTGTGTAAAGTCCTGGGCTTTCCCGGCTGAAGGAATCCAGTTCCTAAGAAAGATGAAAATTTTGCTTTTAGCTTTCTCCCGAGGAAGGAAGATTGTGAGGAGGGTGCGATTTTGGTGGAAGCTGAGGTTGCAGGAGTAATGGGAGGGCACAAAGGGTTCATTGTTGGGCCAGCAATCTGTCATGAGGAGGGCTGTCACCGGAGTCGCCAAGGGGCCAGCAATGAAACGCCGCCGCTACATCGCAGAAGGAGACTTTACCTCACCTTGGGCTGCCCAGCCCCGCTCCCCGTGTGGGACCACCCGCCAGCAGCGGTGGGGCGGGCTGGCCTGCCGCCCTAAATCACTGGCAGAGGTAGAGCGGCACACAGGGCGAGAGGGCCGGCGGGGCGGGCAGGGAGAGAGCCGAGATTTATAACTATACAGTATTTCTCTCTTTTGAAAATTAAATGGCATGTTAGGGGAAATAAAAGAGGGTTGACGGGAGGGGGTGAGCCCCTGCACGGCCAATTCAGTCTTCAGGGCCGAGTGGACGAATGATTTAAGTACAGCAATGAAGTTTTTTGTGGAGGAGGGAGAGAGATGCGCCGTGAAAGGCACACTCGGTTCTTGAAGGTCTCTGGCCGGACCTCCTGTCCCAAAGCCGGAGACACCTATGGGGCAGTGTGCTCGGGCTATTTAGTGACACTCCTGTCCCTTAGCCTGCAGCCACCAATGCTCCAGCCCTCGGAGCGGCTTCGCTGGGCTCAGCTGCCAGCTGCCCGCGGGGACACCAGCCCTTGGGCTTCGCTGGTGAAAGAGGCTGAATTGGTGAAGAGGCAGGTTTGGTGTTTGCAAAGACAATGGAAGCTTTGAGTTCTTCAACAAAACCTGTGCAACTGGCATTTTGGTGGCTTGTGAGGAAGCATTTGGTGGTGATTTGCTTTGGTAAAACGCATTTGTCCCCCAGGATGGGAAACGAAATGCCAGGCCAGAAGACCCTGCTGCACCTTGGAGCCCTGCCTGAACATCCCAGGCCACTGACAACTGGTGTAAAGCAGCACAGCTTTGCCGAGCAATCCTGCAATGGCCAATTTACATCAGCTGAGGATCCAGGCTTTTGTGTCATTAAAGACATAGCAGAAAAAAATCTGTTTTGAATGAAGGAAACTCTGGCTAAAAAGTCCCAACAAGTTAGCTCTTTATTCTTTATCAGTGAAGTCTGCACACAATGAAAACATGGACAAGGGAAATTTGCACAGCATTTAACTTAGGTCAAAAAAACAAGTAATTTGTTAAGTGGCAAGGGCACCAACGCGTGCCATGTCACGCTGGATTTTCTTTAAAAATAAAAAAAATAACAAAGTTAAACTTTCAGTCAACCTGAAAATATTTGCTTTTTATGGGGGCAGTGCGGAACGAATGGGACAGCAAATCTTTCTTCGGTTGCTCGTTTACAGAGACTGAAAAGCTCTATAGAGACAGTGGGAAAAGAAGGAAAAAAGGAGGGGTTGCAGGGAGGGAGAAAGGAAGGGAAGGGAAGGGAAGGGAAGGGGGTGAGGGGAAAGGAGGGAGGGAGAGAGGAAGGAAAAAACGCATATGAGCTCTGAAGTTCTTTGCTAATACAATATTATCAAAGAGAGTTAAAAAATATACCAGGCTGAGAAAGCAAACTCCTTGGACTACCTGATGCATTTCTCACTGAAGATGAGGGGGAAAAAATTCTCTCTCGCAGAAACAGAGACTGCAGGAAGACTCCGATCAGGAACTCAAATGGAAAAGTGAAATCTCCCCCGGAAGGAAAGCAGGAGCTGCCCAGAAGGAAGAGAGAAACCCTGATGCCCACGTTGTAGCATGAAAACTCACAGGTATAAATTCCAGCTCTTAAACACGAGGTATTCATTCTCTCTAACCAGTTTAACCTATTTGCTCATGTTTGGAAAATATTACAAATTAATGACCTGTGAATTTTCAGAGGGATCGATGCCTGGTCATTGGAAATGTGTTTTTTTACTGAACTAATCTAAACTCATGCAAGAGGAGTAACCACCAAAATAGATATTCTCAGGTTTGGCTATTATTTTTTCCCCCTTCTGGTACTATTCCACAGAACTGAAAGATTTCCCTTCCCCTTTCAAATATGTATTCCCTGGTCCTTGCCATCAACAATCTTGTTTCTGTGCTTATTTTGGATTTCTTCCTCAGTTTCTCAGAATTTTTTCACCCTGTCCCCCTTCCTGACAGCAGACCCATGTTCACCCAGCAGACGTCTCCATTTATTGACGTTTTTAATTCCATTCTTCCCCTTCCCTTTCTGAATGCAAGTGCAGAAAACCAGGCAGCTCTTACAACCTGTCTATCAGAACATGAAAGCCCATTTAATCTGCACTTGCTGTCCAGAATCGCTGTATTTTAAGCTAGCAAGGGTGTATCTATCTCTATTGCTATCTCTATTTCCATCTCTCTCCCCCTCTCTCATATACATATGCACATTCCTAGTGCTTTTGAAATGTCTCTCATCCTATGAATTACTGCCCCAAATGATGAAGTAAAACAACACTGTGGTGTAACCTTGCTCTGCCTTTTGCTCGCACTCTGGCATGCACACAGGAGCACGCACACGCACACAGACACACAGACACTCAGACACAACTGCGTGGGGAAAGGAGGAATGCGGGCGAGTTTTGACCTCCGGTGTCCACACAATGAGCCACGGATGATGCAGAAGGTTGGCTGCTTCTATACAGACCTGCTTTTGTGCTCTTGTCCAGGGCTTGATCCTTGGAGCCCTGTGTGCTCAGTAGACGCCAGAGAGATAGATGTGATCTGTTAGCCTCATCCAGCGCCGGCAGCTGAGCCATTTTCACACAGGCAGGCAGGTATGGCAAAGCCTGCGTAACAGATGAGAACCCATGGGGAGCTCTTGACTATGGAGAATGAAAAATCAAAAGAAACCATATTGGACACAGATACAAAAGGAGTCCCCTGTTCCTTTTCTATCCCCCCCTTGTTTCTTTTCTCCTCTTCCTTACTAGGCTGTAATGAATGTGGAAAATGGCTTCCCCCCTCCAAGTATTTGAGGACATATAGATTCCAGATGCTATTCTATGCAAATACTTCCACCCTTCCCTGCCCAGCAGCATCCTGAGTTAACCCTTCTGCCTTGCTGTTTGCTGCCCATCGCTTTCCATGCTGTGGTAGGAGAGGAAAAAGTACCTTTAAAAAAACCCCTTAATAGTTATTCTCAAAGGGCAGATTTACACCCTAGGCAGCGCATTTGGGCTCAGCACAGCTGGAGGCACAAAGAGAGTTAACGCTTTTCTGGCACTGAAGTTAGTTTGATGTTTTAATCATGTAACGTCATGAAAAAAGAGAGGTTAATTCCTAATAGTGTCAACACTCTGAGCTCTCTCTTGAAACCACTGTTTTTAGCATGCCCAGAGTCAGACATTTGTCCCAGTGAAAACAGTCTGTAGAAGACTTTTAGCATAAATGCTGGCAATTTAAAAGGAATTAAAGAAGCGTACATAAAGGAACCTTGAGGATCTGTTCCTCGGACAGCTGTGAGTCTTTTGTCTCCCACTGGCAGTTTTGTGAGCCTTGCTTCACGCCAGCCATAACCCAAAATGTTTTTGCTCGGTAGCTAATATGGGAATGATTGCCTTATTCCTAGTGATTGCCACTTACGTACAAGCCTTCTAAAAGCCTTTTCCATATCTAAAAAGAAAAGAGATGTGGAGAGCGACAGGAAGAGCTAATCTAACTGAAATGACTTTTTTCCCCAAAGAAAAAGAAATGCCTCTCCTGAGATTTGATCTCCTGAGACTCTTCTACCTCCTAAAATTGCTTTCATGGGCTTCCTATTTATAATCCCTTAGCTCATGAGCATGTCTATCTGGAAGCACATACCCCAGGATCACCCTAATGACAGCAGCAGTGCAGCTTTAGGGGTTTGGTCAATATGAACTACAATCTGATTTAATCCCTCCCTGAACTCAAAAATAGATCACTTAGTTTTGTTGTGACAGATTGATGGTAAGATTTGAGAGAGTACTGTAACAGAAGGAGGTCTCAGACCTGAGCACAGAAGGCTCAAACATTTAGACATTTCTTGATAGAGAGGCGGATACATTCTCCTCCACCAAATAAACACGCTTTTTGCATGGCGTTCACACACTGTGATTCCCAGCAACAGTGCTCTCTGCATCTGGTCGTGTGGGAATGACATACTTAGGAGGCTGTTTTGTTAGTGTTTCATTAGGCTTTCCAGGGTTTCCTTAAGTTGCAGGGTATATTCTGCTCCATGAAATACGTTTTATCTAATTTGCATTTGAGGTTCTGCCTAGAGATGACATGGACTCTCTGTATTGATTTGCACTAGACGTCAAGAAGACACAATACTTCTTTATGAACCCTGCTTTGATCATACAATGCAAAAGCATCTTAAAAGTTGGGGGTTCTTACCACTTTGGTTGTAACCTTTTTTTTTTACAATCTTTCTAAAAGAAACCACTGAATCGAGAAAATGTGCTAAGCAATCGAATGAGTCTTGTGTTGAAAGTGTTTCCCCTGTTTCCTAAGTGACTGGTGGAAGAGGACTAAGGATGCTCATTAGATTTGCCAAACAAGTTTGCTCCTTCCTGTTTCAAGCAATCAGCTGAATGGCAGTGACGACCATATTTCAATTTACTCATGTATTTATTTTAGCTTGCGTGGGTAAAGATGAATTTTTAATCTATTGCAACTCTCAAGTTCCTTAAAGTGGAGCTATGGTATTTACTTATCTCGCATAGATGGTGTGACACTAGATTGAGAGCTTCATATGACTGCGAGAGGGGTAACCATTTTATTTGTTCTCAGTTATGCTGATTTTGTTTAAGAAGCAACTGGTAGGAATCCCCTGAAGGACAGCAGACTTGAAAATGAACACAAAGCAGTGAAAATTAACTGAGGGGATTAAAAAAACCTCACGGCTTGGCTCCATGTCTATGTGTAACAACTTTCAGTCTGCTCCAAACCCAGGATTTCACTGATTGTGCTGATTTACAACTTCTGCTAACCTGATGTCTGCCTTCAGAGCCCACAGGAGTCCTGCCTTTCTGTTGACTCCAGCAAAACATTCTGAGAAAAAGTAACCTCCTTTCCCTGAGACACTCTCTGACCTTCATTTCTGTGGTGGCTTACCAGGCTCCAGTCTTGCTGGTCTTCCTGATGTGAACCAACAGACAGAAGCATGAAGGCAGCAGAGGCATCGCAGCGCTATCCGAATGCCTCTCCTCAGCCACAGAGCTGTGCCAGTCTTGCTCTGTTTTTTGCTGGCCATGAAAAGGGCAACAGAAACAGGCTGTGAAGACCGGTAGTAGCATCCTTTATGACTTGAATTTGGTTGTGAGCTGTGAAAAAGGTGAGAGTTCTCCTGTAATTCCTCAAGAAACAACCTGATCCACACCTCATGGAAGCAGAACAGAACCCACCCCATCACAGGTGCAACCAGACAAAAACGTTAAGGGTAGATAGTCACTTCTAGCTAGAAGACGGGGAAGGGTCACCTCAGCTGTTCCTCTCCTCCATACAAATCCTTCTTGGTTTACATTTGTACTCTAAAAATGGTTTTTTAGGGGGCATTGGAGATGGGGTAGGTGGTTGTATGTGTGACTTTGTCTCTGTATGTGCTTATATGCACCAGAGTTTGCTAGCATTTAAATTTCCTCCAGGAACTGTGTTTCTCTCAACACAGAGGAGGTGGTCCTCTGTGTATCATGAGTGCCTTTTGCTTATCTCTACTTTGAATCCTTCAGTGAGAGCTTATTGTGCTCCTCAGTAATCTCAGTGCCTGACTCGCTCAGGTTGCTGTATCTCAAAACAGCCTCCATGTGCTCCCCATGCCTCCATTTGGTATCCAGACTCCCAGCCATGGGATATCTGCGCCCTTCCAGGCTGCAACTCCTTTCTTTTCAGAGACACTGTCCTGCCTTCTTTCTGATCTGGATTTGGGATTTGGTTTATGATGCTTCTCAAACTTCTGGGAATAGCCTAAACTCAGAAGTGGTTCAGCCATTACTGACCCCCTCGTTTAGCCAAACTGGTAGGAAAGCTGTCTTTCCGACAAAGTTCACTGCCAAAGTTGTCACAGCAAGGTCTTCCCTGGGTGTGCTGTTTTCTAGTGGCAAAGACAAGAAATCTCAGAGACTGGGAGCTTGGTAGAAGTAACGGAGGCAGCTCATCATTAAAAAAAAAAAAGTCACTCACCAAACTCAGTTGATGAACGAGGGAGCCCCAAATACTGTGACGTGTAGACACGGTGTTCTAGATGTTGCTGCTCTGGCGATTCTTTCCAGAAGATGAGTGAGTCAATAAGTAAACTGGAATTTAAGTAAGACATATGAAAAACATTGAAACCAGTCACTAATCCAAAAGCAGCAAATGTTAGACCTAGGAAATGGCTGAGGTAATGTCTTACATCTGCATCTGGTAAACTGGGGGAAACGGTGTGGAGGATTTTCACATTTGTAAAGGCAGATTCAAGCTTATGAGAATTTTTATATTGTCTTTGGAAATAAATGTGGAACTTCATGGAATAAAATGGAGCTTCACAGCTTTCCCAAGAACTAGAGGTCCCCAGCCTGGGAGCGGTCCAGTGCACAGATATTCAATGTGCCTAAGAGGCAGTGTGTTCCACGGAAATGAAACCCGCAGACCATAAATATGAGGTAGCATGTATGAGAAGCTTTATTGGAAATCTAACTGCTTATGGAAGAAGCTTGTTGAAACCTTCTACTTCTCAGAATGTTTCAGCTTTTATGAGATGGCAATTCACAGATACAAAACCAGTCCAGCACATATCATCATTTGAATGTGTCCACATCATAAAAAATAATGGAGAGCTCCTTGATCTAATCTAGTCAGACTTTCCATATGGCCTGGCATAAAATGTTATGAAAGAATCTGAGAATTAGGAATGAAAAATATTGCTGAGAGACAGAAAACAAAGAATAAATGGTGTTTTGTCATTGTGACACAAGATAATGATGGTCTCTCCCGCGGTTACACGACTTATGTTTCACATTGTAAAGCTAGCTGGAGAAATACTGGTGCTGGGACTAGATAGTTCCCCACAAACTAAAATGTGTCACAAAATCTGATCAGTTAAATTTGGAAAAAATCTGTAGAAAGAAAAGTTCTGCCATTGTTCCGATTGAATGATTGGGAAATAAAATATACATCTTGCATTTAAATAGATTTTCTCAAAAAAAAATAAAGGTTTGTCTTCAGATGCTATGTTATCCCATATTATGCCTTACAACTAGAAAAAACAAATCTGAAATTGAAACTGGGTCACATTTATGTAGATGAAGTATTTTAGGTAAACCCAATGATTCTTCTTCTATAATTTTCCTTTGCAGATAATTCCAAAGTAAAGACCCATGCAAGACAACACATAGCATGCTGGCAAAGGAACTGTGGTGCCAAGAACTGAAAAGTTTATTAAATGAAAAAATAATATACATATTAGAGGGAAAATATAAATGTGCAACTGCAATCAAAGAAGCAATATTAAAGTACAATGACAGGGACAGTATCAGGACCAATGCTGGAACCTGTCTTTGTAACAGAACAAATGACAAGGAGATAAAAAAGTCTGGGATTGCCTGTGTTAGAAAGATAACTGATAAGGGAAAAAAGTAGGAAATTTCAACCATGATGAATAATAGACTAGATGGAACTGGTGTGTAGTACGGCATGGTATTTCCAGAGTGGCAAAGCCCAAGCGAGCAGCTCTTGTGAGGCCTGCCTTAGGGAGACAGTGTGACTTTGAACCATGGCTGGGGTCTGAGGACATGTGTTTTAGAAACCCCTGCTGCTATTTCCGCAAGCTGATGGGAGGCGGCAGGTCTGCTGGAGGGAGGAACTGGGTTGTGAAGGGGTGAGACTGGCTCCCCAGTGAAAAGCATATCAGATGATAGAGGAGGCCATTGCTGACTTTTTCAGATGCTGAGTTGGTCGCCCATGCATGTTGGCTCCTTCGGTCCCTGAAGCACCGTCACAGGCCAGCTCTGCCTGCCAGTGCTGCCATCCTGATGGCTCTGATGAGTGCTAAGTGCACTCCAAAGCAAAAAGCACACTGGTGAATTTAAACCAGGAAATTGATTTCTGACATAGTTTACTATTGACAGCTCACTTCTTTCTCTCCCTTTCCTGTCTATAATTTCTCTGCAGGATAATTTGGATGTGCATTGCCATACCAACATCTACATATAAGGGAGGGGAAATGTTCTTCATGATGGAGTGGCTAAAAAGAGCTGTAACTCCAGGTTAAATTCACCTGCTGGGCAAATTCCCTTTTTAAATCTGCAAAATAGCAGCAACAAAAATTTCTTGGAACTCATCAGCATAGGGGGCAGTTTAATTACAGACTTGGGAGTAATTACAAGTAAGAAAAGAAAAAAAATGTTCCATTTAGGAAGCATGAGCTCTCCCTTTAGGTTTCACAGAAGTGTCTGAAGTGTTTAGGAAGGGTTCTGATTTAATGCCCAGACAGCGAGGGGTTCGTTTGTCAGCGTGGCAGTGTCATGTAAAGGGGCGCTTCCTTCATTAGTCCAGTGATAGCCCAAGCTGCCTATGCAGCCAAATGCATTCAGAGCTTGATATAAGCTCTGTAAGATTGATAAGATTTTCTTGATTGCCCATATTTTACCTCTAGTTCAGAGCAAGTTGGGGTCCTGTGCACGCAGGTTGGCTTGCCCCACCAGTTAGGGAAGGGAAAAGGCAATCATGGGCAATTGTTCCCAGTTCTGCAGGTTCACACGTGGAAAATCATGTCCCGAGCGGTGCAACTGATGTCCTGCATGGTCTCATCTATGGGCAGGGCAAGATAACTTAATTTCACTCAGCCCTCAGACCATGCTGTTATTATTTATGGCATTTTGATCTGTGCTTCCCCACCAGTCTATCAGCATTAAAGAAATGGTTTCTCATCATTATGGTGCTTTGTGACAATAAGGATGGTGCTGAAGTGACTGACATCACCTTTCCTTGCTCTGTAACGTATGAGATTATTTGCCCATCATATTCATTCTCCTGGTAAAAAAATAAAAAGAGCAGCTCCCATTCCAGCCCATTTTGGGAGTCTTTCCTTACCCAGGTTGTATTCTGGGCATGAACTGGATAAACTCAATCAATGCAAAAAAGGCTCATTGATGTCAAATAGATGGTTCCTAGTCCCAGATGTGTCATGCTCAGTTAGTGAATAACAGAGTGTCAAATAAAGCAATAAATCTTCTTACTTGCTGACTGCTGTGCAGGGCTGCCATGCGAAGACACTCACACGCTCGCTAATTCTGTGTGATGAGTGAGGCTGGCTGCATCCCTGTCGTTTCCAGAGGCCAGCAGAGAGGTGCAAACATATTGAGTTGGGACAAGTGCTGGATCAGTGTCCCTTTCTCCACACCTTGAGGCCGTTGCTGGAAATCTGACAGCAATATGCCATGGAAACACTATCAATTTTAAGCTTGATTTCAGCAAGGCTGTTCATGGTGCAAGGTGCTGCCTGGAGCAGGAAGAAATGGTGCAGATGGACTGTGTGTTTCCTAAATAATTGACGTTGTTCTCACTTCTTAGCAAATAGTCATGCTGGGGGACACTCTGGTGTGCTCTGGGCAGAGGGTACCAACAGATAGGGCTCATGGAGGAACTCCAGCATGGACCGCACCAAGTCCTTCACCCATCTTTTGGATGAACCATAGTGAAAGAAAAATGAACTCTGTATTTGGGGCCAAGCAATCTTTGAGGTCTGTGTTGAACCCCCGGATAAGAAAGCTGAGACAGCCTAAAGGAATGATAAGTATTGGAAGACCTGTGGCAGGAGCCACTGATTCACTCCAGACAAAAAAGCTGACAAAAAGATCTCTGGGCAAAAGCGTGAGAGCAAGAAGTCTTTTCAGTGGGAAGGCAAAAGCAAAGCATCAAACCTCAACAGGTTGCTTCACAGCCCCTGAGTCTTAAAATATTTGTTATCCCTGCCACATGTTGCTGATCTCCGGTTGTTACTGACCTGCCTGGATTCAGACTGCTGTAAACTTCTGTTATCCAAACTCCAAGACCTGTTGTGTTAGGAACATGAATGCAGAGACTTCAAAGACACCTTCTTATATCATGCAAGGACACCAGGTGTCATAGCTGGAACCCATTAAAAGATTACCCCTTAACCCTTTCTACTGTAACATGTAAGCAGGTGTTCATGTAGATAAACCAGTATGAGGCAGCATCAAGAAGCAAAACATGAATATTAACAATTTCCACTTATGCTTCAGCCCCCTGTGGCCATGGGGTTTGCCTGTGTCCATGCCTGTGTGTGGTAGCTGACTCCATGCCTTTCAGTGAAGGATGTCTGACTTGCCTCAGTTACACTTTGCTCCTCTATTCAGTTTGGGTGAATTATGCTGCACACTTGCCATCTCCCTTTTTTTTGTTGTCCATGCCCTGGTTCAATTCAATCTTTGAGTGTACTTGAAAAAAGAAGCAATGCTGGAGGCAGAGAAGACGTATTTTTTTAAGTTTACTTGAGTTGGTCAACACCTAACGCCTCTGGGGACCCAGAATTACCACTGGCATGAAGCGTCAGCACTTGGAAATGAAGGCTGTCATTTAACAGGGGATAACCAGGCTGCCCAGGACCACTGTTTGAGTGCACAAGGATTTTGCTTTGAAATAGTTACTGTAGCCTCCATTCAGAAAAGCACTTGAGTCCATGCTTCATTTTAAAACTTTATTTTAAAAAAGACTCCAACAGAACTTCAGTGCTTTCACCTAAACCAAAGCAGAAGAGGAAACCCCTCTGCCAGGAACGGCTGGCAAGGAAGAGCTTGGGCAGCCTGCCCGTCACTGGTGATGTGTCTGGTAGATTGTGGTGGGTTTCTGCTGTTAATCATGGCAGAACAAGGACAGAAGCAACAAGACAACACTGCAAGACTTAGGTTTATCCCTTGGAAGTGTTTGCAACTTGGCTATTGGTCTGGAAAGTGGGTTTGGATTTCGGGTTCACTTTTTTCTGTTTCAGGACAGTTACGCCTGGTGAATATGTTCTGGACAGAGCAAGATTACTTCCCTCAACTCTCTTATCTCTACCTTAATTTTTCTCTAAGAGTAGTCTCACTGTAAACACTTCGTCAAGTCTCCAGGGTGTTGTACAGGTAGGAGTCCCATATCTATGAGGTGAGCAAGTACGTTGTTGCTATTACAGCCCTGAGTCAAACATCAAGGTGCATAAGCACAGTTTTTGTTTAAAATATGTCATTAAGTCCATTGCCTCCAGAAAGTTAGGTGTGTGCAGAATCAGGATCTCTGCCCATAAAAGTTAAAGGGGTAGTCAAAGTGGACTGGGAGCACAGTCGGGTGCAAAGCAGAAACAGAAATCCCAATCTCTCTTTCCCAAACCACAGACCAAACCACTCTGCCTCCTTTCTGAGATATTTTGTCTCCTGTCTATCACTTAACATGGAAAATCTGATACTATTTCACCTTACTGAAAAGAAAGGGTATGTTTTGTAAATTCTGTAGCAGGTCCTTTTCTTTCCTCCCCTAACTCAAATATTCAGTCACTTTAAAGGAGGTAAAGGGGGAAAAATAGAGGGGAAAATAAGGAAGTGCAGCAAAGGCTTTGATTTGTCTGTGGCATAAAACTGGATTATAATGTCATTTGCTAACTGACAGATCATTTAGTGTCCTGGAAGAGTCTGTTTTCACACCACTGAAGCTCTCACAGGGGAATTCTGTGTGGGCTCCTTATTGTCAGAGCTATTTTTCACCCAATTTGTTTCCAAATGATGTCTAACCTGAGGTCTTCCCACTGAGAGGGCTTTAAGCAATGATTAATGAGAAGTGTTTTGCCAGACCCACCTGGGGAATGGCCCATCTGCGAACTCAGGTAAGATGGAGCTGCCTACAAGGCATTGGCTTGTGAATGGCAGGCAGCTTCCCATGGCTTGAGGCACAGCTCACAGCAAAGGCAAGGTGTTCACTGTTTGCGTCTCAGTGATTCATAAAAGGACCGGAGATAAATGTCACTCACTCCATCATTAATGTCTAGTTTGAAGAAACAATCTCCCTCTCTGGGGACTGATCCCCTTCCTGTTCCATATTCAATTATATTATGCATTCAGCATATGTACGGCACCTACGTGGGATACATTTGAAGTGGCCTAAGATCCCCAGCCCTGCTGTCTGTTTAGAGGTGGCAAGTTAAAGCAGGCACATTTTCACACATCCACCTGGCTCTCAAACACTTTCTTGTTTGAGCTGCAAGCTCTTGTCCCTTCCTTACGGTGGTGGCTCTGCCTGCAGCTACACATTCACCCCTACCTATATTGGCTGCATGGTAAAGCAAGTGGGAAAACTGTGATTTTTAGTCTATATTCATTTTGGCAATTGGACAGTTTTGTTCTGCCAGGAAATCCAATTATCCCTGACCTCCAAAATGGAGATCTTTTCAGACTTGAGCCTCTTAGTTACGTGTAGGTGGGACAACCTTTTTTTTTACTTTCCTGAGAGACTTCTTGTGTGCATAACATTGCTAATAGTAAACATGAATTTCTTGGTAGCTGCCTAAAATGATCATTAAAATGCTCACATAAAAGTTAAGAAGCCCTGAAAATTTGGTTTCTCTCTGTATTTATGAGGCTGAAATCTGAGCATATTTCTTGCAGAATAATTTCCCTCCCCTGATTTATGTGGAAGCTCCAGGCTCAGTCATCATCTGGAAATACATTCCTATACAGTCTGTGCCATTTAAATGCAGCATCCTACCGTCCCGTCTGTCAAGACCAAAACATAATGGGTCCAACTGTCTATGAATAAAACAGATTGTTTGTAGGAAATATTTATTGCCAATAAAGAGCAAGAGTTTATATTGGCAAAAGCCGTCCTTCTTGTAAATAGCTAGAGGCTCCCGACATCCCCTGACTTTCAGCAGCATTTATTCTGTTGAATGTGGATCCAAAACGTTTCTCACTCACGGCTTGGCAAGACGAGTTTGACAACAGTTTTCTAACCAACTGTTGTGACACCGGCAGTGCATTTTGCCTGAAATTTCACCTGCAAAGCTATCTCCCACTTTCTTTAACTACTTCTCTTGCCAGCAACATGTTTACCATGATTTAGATGTCTATTATACGCATGAACGACTTGTCTACTTAATTTCATCAAAAAAATGAACCCTCATAAGTGGCACAGATGCTGGTATGATGGTAATCAAATTAGTTTTTGGACAGGTTTATGGCCACTTGCTGTCAGTTAAGCTCTCTTTGGCTATCTTCACTCCTAATACAGTTTTGATGGTGATTAATGGCTCCATTAATACACTGTTTGTGCTGTGATAGACACCACATTATGGTCTTGCTTGCTGACCACAGCTGATCATGTATTTTCATAAACTCAGTTCTGAAGAAAATATTAGTCATATTTAATATGTCACCATTACATTTTGCCATGCAGAGGTGACATGGAGAGACCTTGCTTATAACCCTCCTCACCACAGATGAGCTTCTGTGCTGCTAAGAGAGGCAGAAGCCCCATGAAGAATGTGCTTGGATTAAATGCTCATCAAGTTTCCTCAGGCTGGGACCACGCCAAGGATCTCGCTACAATGATTTCTCCTGGCTAGGTTGCCGTGCTACTCATCCTCCTTTTCTCCCTCACATCCTTCCAACTTCATTTCTTTGACTTGAGATCCAGGAAAGATGGGTGGGTTGGGGGGGTTTTCGGTTTTTTGGTTGCTTGGGTTTTCCCCCCTTTTTCTAGACCTCTCTCTGCTCATTTTAACATTCTCAATTCTCTCCCTTTCACAGGCTTTTCTGAGTTGTCCACAATCAACAAGTGAGTCTAGTCAAACCATTCTGAACTCATTTTCATCCATTGCCATGCTACCACAACCCTATGGAAACAGGGTAGAAACTGATATTTCCTTTGGAGGACGTAACATAATAAGCTGTTGGTCACACTCGTGATAGACAAATTACAGCTGGAAGGAGACCATGGGAGGTCAAAAGTGCCACTGAATTTCCCAATATGCATGCTGGGACTCGGTGCAAGAGCAATGTCTGGGTGAACTTCTGATATTAAAAAAGCAGTAGCTATTTTTTTAACCTGTCATTGTGAAGCAGACTTTATTTGGGAGCAGTGCTGTAGACCCTGGCGGTTTGCTCTCCACCCTCACCTCCCTGCATACCCACAGAAGCACACGTGTATATTCTCCAACTATTTGTTTGCAAATGAAATAGTACCGGGCACTGGAACAAGCCAGCGAGTCCCTTTTTATTAGTCAGTGAGGAACAGGAAGAAAATGATGACCTTGGAAAGAGGAAAATTGACATGTTAGAGATATTTGCACTGATTTTTTAAAGTAGCTGAAGAAATACAGGGGCTTTGTTTTGTTTTGTTTTGTTTTCCTCCAGTAATTAAGCCTAGTTTCTTTCTAGCTGTATTTGATTTTTATGTTCATCTGTGCAATTGCCTAAACCCCACCCACTTGCTCCTCTGCAAATATTTATTATGCAAACGGTTTGTTTTGAATTGGGTGATCCGAGCAGATGCCCATTTCTGCATAACTGTTCCTTAGGAAAATTGCAGACTAGCTGGGTAACATATTATTGACCTAGTTAAATAGTTATGATTGGTGTTGAATAGCTATAAATGCTCCTTGTAGAGTTCTGGTTTTCAGTGGATGTTCAGGCTTTTTCTGCCTACAGTTACTTCTGACTGTACCCCCCTGTCAGGCCAGCACCTGTGATTCTCCAGCCCTTTCTCTGGAAGCAATGGCTCTCCCCACTTCCTTTAAATCCAATGAATTTTCTGTAATACCCCTCCACATAGGGAACCATTTGAGAACACGTATGCCTGGAAGAGGCAAAATCGAGGGGGTGAGAGGGGACAGCTTCCACCATACAGCCATCTGGATGGGGCACAGCAAAGGCTCAAGATAAGACGGCAGAAATACTAAAGGCACGTTGGGATGACATTTCATCTGTTCATCTTAAAGGTAACCTAAGAGCTCATTGAATGAGGGCAGATCATTTGCATACACTCACACAGATCAACATATACTCAAATATGCATGCACATGCATATACCCACACATGCTTGTGCACAGACATACAGACATATAGAAACTTATACAGTTTCTACTAGGCAATTGCCTCACGGACTTCCTTGGCCATTCCGTCACTGGATTCCCTCTTCCTTTATTCAGGACATGTTTGCTAGTCACTTCCTCATTTTTTTCTAAACACTACATAAAATCATACCTCCAGAAAATATCCTCCAGTTTGTCTGATAGAGCACTGCTATGAATTGGGCAAAATAACCAGAAGCTAAAGTTATTTCACAGGCTGCCCTTCATTATCCTGCCACATTGGTGGCTCTCCCCATTCAGTACCTGCCCTGCACACTGCTTACAGACCTGTTGTGAGACCTTGGCATTATTTCTTAACTTGTTTGTTCTTCCTTGCTGCAATGAGGCACTTCCCTTCCATTGGCCCTATTATAGATAACATCAGCACATTGTAAAATCACTTACTTTGCATTAGAACAAAACTTTTTTAGTCTATTCGAATCTCAGCTATAAAAATCAGTGTCACTTCAGTGAAGTAATACGTATTGCTATATTGCTTGAGAGTTAAATCTGAACAGGCCACATGTGAATGAATGTAGCAGGAGAAAAGCTTTTGTGACATTTCAATTAAGTGATTGAGTACCATTTTTGAATAATTAATTCCCTTTGGGTTACATCCTGAATACAGCAAATAACAGAAACACCTATAGTTCAGAATTCACAGTTTCTGCGTCAATATGTAAGTTAGCTTATCTTTACCTGCATAGGATATTTCTTGGTCACTATGTTTACTTCTTCTCATGAAGCAGTTGAGAATCTGCCTTGTGTCTTCATAGCTTTCTGTTTTACACATACGCATACACACACATGAGATAACTTTGTGGAAAGGGGTTTTTTAGAGTTACTTTAGGAGAATGGGATGAGTAAAAAATCAATCAACAAATCACATCAGATCAGAACCGACTGTGGGTGTTTTGAGTCCACAGAGAAAATGCTGCTTCTCTCCGAAGACACCAAGGCTGGTGGGCTCATTGCATGCAGCTGTGCTGGAGCCTGGCATTGCTGGTGGTGGCAACCAGCCTTCCCCTTGCTGGCTTTACTGGTGAGCTCAGCAAGGAGAGACAGCCCACCACAGGCACCAGAGATGCTCCGTCTGAACCCAGCCTGGCATCTCCACCTGATGCAGCACCCACGTCTGTGGTCTCACTGTGGGAGGCTCCCAGATTCATGCAATGGAAGATGAAAAAGAAGCATTCGATGGTTTAGTCTGACCCCTGCCCCCAGGCCCTCATATTTCATCCAGTTATTCTTGTACTCAACCAAATGACTCTGAGCTGAGCACAGCTCGTGTTTGGCTATAGCTCGGTCATTACGCAATATCATGGAGGGCCACTTCAAATTTGAGAGACTAAAATCTTCTTGTTTAGGATGCAGATCAGCAATACATGGGGAAATAGGCAACATTAGGCACCCAAATTAGCAGCAGTAGCTTGCACTTCAAAATCAGGCCTTCCTGAGCATGCACAGGGGCCAACAAATGCCTTCAGGAAAAAAACTCACAGGCTCTTTGATGGGAGCATTTCAATACTGAAAGAAAGGGGTATAATAGGCAAGTGTGTTATGAACATGTCAACTAGCTTAATTTAAAGACTGGTCAATTTTTTTCCACTAAAACAGCTTTTTTATGGAAAACCATTGGTTATGACTAATCATTTATGAAAAATATTTTTCCCTAGAATATGTCCATTTTTTTAGCAAAACCTTTTACATGAACGCAGACTCATTTTTTGGCCCAAAGTTCTCACTTTCCCAAAGGAAAAGAAATAGAAATCAATTCTATGAAATCCACTGCAGAAGTTATCTATACTATTATTTTATTAATATTGGTGTTTCCTCCACCTTGAACTATGGGAACTACATAGAGTCCATTTAAAAGCAGAATAATTCAGTAATCCTTTTGACATCCCAGTGCATTTGCCATTATCCTGCTACACCATTTGGTCACTGTTGTGTAGAATGGAAGAGATGATAGAAGATATGGTGACATAACGCCCTTTCTCTCCCTTCTCGCATTGCAACTCCAGTGTTTGCTGGAGGCTGTCCCAGTATCTTGATGTCATTGTAGCCCCTGGGATGCACTACTGCGCTGTGTTATTTTCTTAGTTGTACTCATATTCATCGTTCAGGAAATCCTTCATCTCAGTGAAGTTTCTAGCCCATCAGGTCAGTGTGAGATCAGCAGGCTTCATGAAATGGCGTGGCTTACAAGATATCATGAGAGGTATTGGGGAGACTTTCAGTCTCTTTGCAGTGCACTCTGCTACCACCTGATCCAGAGGAGGGGTGCAGCTTTACTACTGGCTTCAGTGAAGGCTGGAAATAGCACCCCTAACATCGCTAGGATGGAGCACCACCTTGGCTTCTGCTCGAGAACAAGATGCGGCTGGTCCATCCCTATGAGTGTTATGGAAAAACAGGAAAAACAGGTCTGCAGCTCTCTTTGCTTCATTTCTGCACATTCAGGGGCAGTGGCAGGTTGTGATTCTTCTCTGCAGCACTAACCAGCTTTTCTTGTTCTGGCAGGGGGCAAAAACCATTATGATGAGTCTTCAGAAGTCATGAATAACCTTGGAAGAGTTACTGCACTATCATATCTACTGGGGAAGGGTGGTGATATTATGTGTGTGGCCATTTCAAACCATTTTTCCAGATTGCATCAAAGTAAAATCGTTTTCTATGATGAACCACGTTGTAAATTGATGATGGGGCTGGGGGGGAGGTGGGAGAGCCGGGAGTCAAATTACATTTGGAAACAAAAGCTTTAACTTCTGGCACCTAGACAATTAGTTTTTGCTTCTTCTGTTGTTGGTCCTCGTGGTTTCATCTGTAATATGTATGGTGATTGTTTGCAGCCTGGCAACAGCGTGAATTTGCGTGGGGGAGGGAAAACTCTAGCCCTTGTTAGCTGGGATCCAAACTTCAAAGGCTTTGGGGACATTGAGCAGACAGGTTTCAGCCGCCGTTAAGGCAGACATGCGAACAAAAGGGCTCCTTCCATTGCTGTGGAGCAGGGGTGACTTTTTGGCCCATTTTTGTTGTCGTTTTAATTTTGCTGGGGGCGGGGAGAGGAAAGCTCCTGGCACTGGGGACGATGCTTTCTGCCCATGACTGCGTGCCCTTCTCCTTTCCGCGTCAGAAGCAGATATGGGCATTTATGGCCCCATAAATCACGGGCTAAGCCATACATGAGCAGCTGGTACATGTGCTAATAACTATAATTATTAATCATGTCGATTTCACACCCTTCAAATTTCCGTGCGGGGCTTTCTGCCGGAGAGGCAGCCCCGGCGCCTTGAGCTGCTTATGGTATGAAAATATGATGAGCTGATGGTCTTTGATGATTGTCCTATGACAGTATTGATCTCCCTACAATTGGGTTTGTGGGGTATCACTACCCAACAAAAGTGGCTCTCCTCGCCTCCTGGTATATATCATTGTCACACATGCCCCATTGTTATGGAGGGGAGTGAATTACTTTCAGTATTCGTCCCAGTCTTTAGCTACTAGGTCACCATTATTCTAGCCTTATGTCAGTGTGGGGACATTTACTTTGATGTTTTCTTTTGTATCTTTCTTAGGGTGAAAGCATTTGGCTATATACAGCTGCTCAAAAAAAAAAAAAAAAAAGAAAAAAAAAGAAAAAAAAGTCAGCAGTTCAGGTTGGGGTGCCTGGTGGGAGCCAGGGAAATATTCCTCCTCGCGGGCACAGGCATTCGACCTCCCTGGTCCTCGCTGCTGGCTGCCTTCGCCACTGAGGACTTCACCCAGTGGCAGCCTGAGCAGGGCGTCCAGCCCCAGCTCGGGCCCTGGCTGCTGACTCTCCAGCCAGGGAGGAGGAGAGAAACTGAAGCAGCCTTCCCCCGGCCTCGCCGCCGCGGTGTGCGCTTCCCACTGCTGGGCTTTTTCCTTGCCGCCACTTCGCAGTTCAGCAGCAGCGTGGGCAGCGAGATGCGGCGATAGAGCAGGAGCGGCTTTATGGGTGACATCGCTGGAGGACTGAAAACGGTAGTAACCACAGACACCTCCCTCACAGCGAAATAACCCTTTCGAGGCCGGTGGGAGCACCTCGCAGCCTGATATGCATGTTAACGTGACACCGTGGTGGCCAATCGTCTCCCACTGGCCTGAACAAGGGCATGGGACTCTCCCCACTTGTTCCAAAATCTGCACGGCCCCCATCGGGCAGCTTCTAAATTGCTCCTGCTGTCTTTACAGCTGCTCTGTTCCAGTGACCCCCGGAAGGGCCCGCGGATTGTCAGGAGAAATTTCTATTAATCAACCCCAAACAGACTGTTACAATTTCACACTTTTTCTCCCGTCATTTCACACATTTAATGAATTTCAGGGTCTGCTACTTTCAAAACAGTTACACCCAAGGCCACAAAAATTAATTAATAATAATGTACAAAAATAAAATGCTGAAGAAAACAAACAACCCCCCTCAGCTGAGAGCAGCAGGACAGGGAGCGCCCCTTCCAGAGCGTTACCAAAACCGGACCCTGAGAGGGGCTGAAGGGGAATGTGGTGCAATTCAGGCAGCAGATTCCCGCCTCCTCTGGGCCTGATCCCCTCCTGTTTTTATCAAGAGGAATTTTGCGTTTGACACCACTGTGAAGTAAATAGGCCAGGACTCACTTGGGGACAAAATCCATAAACCTTATTTGCTTCAGGGCTGACGCCCACTTGCAATTACTTGGGATTAAAAGGCAGCCTGCTATGTCAAAGGGCCACAGGATCCCACAGCTGGGCACTGTAAGGGCATTTGCTCTTTTCCCTGGGGGCATCACCACATCGCGGCTCCCGGTGATCAGGGCTGCCAGAGTGGACCGCAGGTCCTAGTCCATCACCTTCACTCCACACAGCGGCACTTTGGGTCCTCTGCAGACTCCAGGAACCCTTAAGAGTTACTGAAAACCTCTTCTCACTCCTCAGCTGACTACACCAATTCAGATTTTGACTAGGCAAGAGTCCAGCTTGCTTTCTGATGCTCTTTTAGTCGTGCACGGCAGGGCCAGGCTGCCAGAAATGGAGCACAGAGTGCAAACAGCACCCACCAGGCTTGCTCACAAATCAGGCACCAGGCAATGAGTTGCCTCCGTTCTCGGGTGCCTTTGGTGGCTGGGGAAGGAGGCAAGCAATGCCAGAGCATGGCAGGCTTTCGCAGGCATGGCTGATTTGTGCTTGTTGACCGTGAAGTTACAGATGTATTTTTACCTTGAAGCTGAATTTTACAATCTTTCTGTTCTGCCTTCGGTGTACTACACAGGCCGGTGACCTCCATCTGCAGGTCTCCAAATCTATGTAAAGGTTACCTTTACAGAGGTTGTTGGAGATGTCAAGGAAGTGAGCTGAGCACTTGTCCCTCTGGACTGAGGACAGGAAAACCACCTTCCCTGGCTTTTACATCTTCTCCAGCCACATGAGGCATAATGTTCTTAATGCCCATGACAATTTGTCCCTCTTCTTTTTCCCTTTTCCCCATGTGAGGCTAATGCAGTGCAGGAAAGAACCAGCAGAAAGGAATATTAGCAGCTAACCACAAAAATAGAGTCATCTAGGGTAGAGAGCAGGATAAACCAGTCAGACCTCTGACAAGTAAGATTATGATGCCTCTTATTGGACATCCATTAACACCCACAGCCCCCCGACACCACTATCCACATGCTGCCGTGGTCCCTCCCCACGGTCTCTGCTTGCTGCTCTCCCCAAGTCATGCAGGCACCACTCATTGCATCCTAGGCGCTACAAGAGAAACATGCACATAGGGCTGGGTGGCCACGCTTAGCGTAGGACCTGGTATCCCTAAACCAGTATTCATTGCTGCAGAATATCGAATTTACCATGTTATTTAGGGTGCAGATGGACTTGCTAAACAGTGCGACCTGTGCAGTAAAGTCTCAGCACGAAGTACCTGGCAGGTGTGAGCAGAGTGAGGGTCTCTGAGCCCATCTGGAACCACTGGATCCACCTCATCGGTGAGATGGCATGCAAGAATACAGCTCAGGTCAAGGGATGCAGACCAGCAATGAGAGGAAACTCTTCTTGCCCAAGGGGTACTGGGCACTAGCAGGATTTTATTTTGTGTTGGTTTGAGGGATTTTACACTCATCTGTGAAGCAGCTCTTGATCCCAGACAGTGTTAAGTACTTTAGACTCTCCCCAATACCTCTGGATTTCTGCAGGGATGCTACAAATTAGAAATGGGCAGGTAATGGTTTTCCATTGTGGAAATACATGCTTTTTGAGATTTCTCATATTTCTAGCCGGGCACCACCTCTGACTCTTGCTTGGAAAAAATGGGCATCCCTCTCAAGCATCCAGCTCTTCACGGAGCAGTGTCCTATCAGAGGCTGCAGTCAACACAGGCTTAAATCCCTGCTTTGAATCAGTCTCTCCCACTGCAGCCAAGTGGTCTCACACATGGATTATTGCCCGATTCATGCTCCAGCTCCTCTGTGCTTCTGAACATCTGACAAAGGAACTTTCACGGTCACTGTAACCCCTTCATGACGAGTTTGTCATGTGCTAAATCTGTGTTTTCCAATATTAATCCTGAGCTTGCTTTTGTTTTAACTTAACTGAATGATTTGCTACCTCCTAATTCTTGGCATATTGGCCTGACAGTCTCTGTAAGGAGTATTCTCAAATGCAGCAGATTCATCTACAGATCCAATACATTGATTTACAAGGAGAAAGACTTCTCTTGGTCATCCATCTATCATTATCCCTTCATCCCTCTACACAGGTACCCTTTATTTTTCTCCTCTGCATGATAGCTGTCCCTACCAACTGGGTGACCATATCTAAACTAGTAACTGTGGTCAGACTGTGGGCTCAGGCACCACCCCATAGCCATCCCCACCAGGCAGTAGTTAGTACCTGCCTCAGCAAAGCTCTGTTTCAGTGAGGCAGAACTTTCGTAGGTAGTGCCTCTGTTTGGAGAAGAGTATGACGTGTGGCTTGGCCCTGGAGGGTGCTGTGGACTAGGTCATGCAGGTCTGGGGAGAAGAGAGTTCAGTTGCGTGGACACGAGCCTCACTGCGCCGCTTAACCCTGGAGCCAGAAAACACAGTGACGGTCCATTTTATTTAGTATAGATATCGCTTACAGCCCTCATGTGATCATATTCTATGTCTGCTGCAGGTAAACAACCTAGAGTTCAGTTTCAGTATGGGGAGTCATAGCAATTGCCCAGATATTCAATGTCTCAGATTATTCCACCTAGAATTTACCAGATTAGTGTGGGTTCCTCTTGTCTGGTCTGTCTTCTTGTTGCAGATGGAAGGCAATACAGACACCCCCACCCCGAGATACACCCCAACTACCCAGAACAAGGGTCCCTTTGGCAGTCCCCTGAAAGACAAAGAACAAATCGGGCTGCGGCGATGAGCTGACAGCACAATCCAAATGTCTGCAACAGCTCAAGTTAGCCAAGATCAGCATGTGCCCTTCAGTGCACATCCTGCTCGGCCTCTTCTACACCACCCCCACATTTCTTAAATTCCTGCCACAGGCCAAGGTGGTGGAGGCCTTTCCTTTGCGTCTCTCTTTGAGCTTCATCATCACATTCAGGCCAGTACCCCTGCTCCTGTCCTCCCCAGGCACCCCCTTTTATTTCAGAATATCCCACATATCTTTGTGCTTGCTGATTACTAGTTGTGCCACAAGTGACTCTTTTTAGAAGGATGCTCGGTGCCTTTGACTAAATTACTTCTGAAATGTGATGTTGAGGGATAGAAGAGGCTAAGTTTACAATAGCCTGAAGTTAAGATAGTCATCCTAGTCCCTATCCACATAGGCAGTGCAGAAAGCCAGAGCTCTCTGGAGGGCTAGATAATGGTTCTCAGAGTGCCTAAAATTAGACTTAGTCCGTTTGGGCACTTTTGAACATTTATCCAAGCTACAGCGAATCCCCATTTGCTGAACATAAATTTATTGCCAAAGTCTATAGCAAAATGCCCCATGGTTTAATCTGACCGTTGGTCTGTTGAATAGAAAAGGCATTTATACGTTATGCTTGCATGGATGACAGTATTCCTGGAATGTGTTAAAGGTTTGCCCAGTGGTCTTTACCTCACGGTCTGCAGTCCCCTTCACACTCGCACCGCTTGGGATTTCTGATGCTGGTGTCTCTGGGCTGCCACGTACAGCAAAGAGGGGATTTGCATTTCTCTGGCAGAAATCTGTGGGTACCGCATTTACACCGGTGGTCTGCCTGGTGCTCTCCCCTGGCAGCTTCCCTTCCAGGCTGAGCGATTAAAATGAGTTCATCTGCTGTACTTCTGCCAAAGGTCCTTGGTGCCGTGTTACGGAGGAGTGGCCTGACTGTGAGGTGCCAGTGTTACATATGTGACACAGGTTGGATTAAATTTTTTATCAGGATTCTTTTTTGTCTTTTTTTTTTTTTTTTAAGAAAAAAAGCCCTTATCTGAGAATGGAAATTAGTACATTCAATTTTGATCTGAGGGAAGTTTCTGAGTTGCAACTTCTAGGTTTGAGCACTTCAGTTTGTGGCTCTTAGGCCTTTCCTATTCCCACACTGCTTGCTTGCCTTCTGCCTCTCTCTCTCCTCCATCCTCCTCATTTTTTCTAATACATGTGGTGATGTGAGGAGAAAGAAACAAATGAGGGAAAGATAGGGGGAAAAAAGGTGGGGAGAAAAATAAAGCCAAGATTTTGAAATGCAATCTCTGTCAGGCTTCTGCTCTACTTTTTTAAGAAGTTGAAATTTCCCAAACTTCAGAAACCCCCCCGCCCGTTTCATTAGCTTTGGCGAGGTGGATCAAGGTGCCTGTGCATGACAGGGGTCGCTCATTGCCACCCTCCATCTCCGCAGGGACGGTTCGGGCTCCTCGCTAGCCCTCATCTGTGCATTACCCCAGCGGTGACGGTCACCGTAGCAAAGTCGCTCAGTTCTCACTTCTGCCCTCCTAAATCTACTTC
>NW_009260493.1:6292046-6296264 GCF_000687185.1 Egretta garzetta | reverse complement strand
TGTTGATGCCTGGGGTCGCCGGTTTATTTCCCCGCTGCTTCCGCGGGGCAGGAGACAACAAACCGCCGGGAGAAGGAGCGGGCCGGGTGAATGGGCTTCCCGGAGGCTGGCTGGCCCCCGGGTGCAGTAGGTGTATATAATGCCATTCAAGCGATTCAGGCCAAGAGGGTGCGGCGGACGGGCAAGGCTGCTCCCTTTGAAGATGCTTCTGTCGGGCTGGAAATACAGGAGAAAAGCACAGCTTCTTTCAGCTGGCCCCTTTTGTGTGCTTTCCCATACGAAACTATGTTGCCACCGCTGCTCTGCACTTTGTTATTATGACAGGAAAAAATGAATTTCTAATGAGGTATCTGTGCCAGCTGCAAGCACCTTGCGGATCTCCGTGGCCCAGGAGCTTTGTCAGCCGCTCCTTGCTAAATGCTAACCAGCCTGGGGGAGGACGGGGCTGTCAAAGCACAGCCCCCACAAAAAACCCTTTTCTGTACAAATCCAAACAAACGGAAACACCCCGGTTCCCCTCATAAGCTATGCTGCGACATGTCCTCATTTCACAGTCCTCGACTCCAGGGACAGAAAGGGCTCGGGGAGGCTTTGACAATGTGCAAGGAGCTCTGATTTTTAAAGGCAAGGAATGGTACATTTAAAATTGATTAATACCCTCTGATTCCCAGTAGGCTTTTCATATGCAACGCAGGAAATGTTTCGCTCAGCCCCTAAAATGCAGCTGCATCTCCCAAGGCCTGCGTCAGCTCTCAGGAAAGCCGCAGTAACACAACCGCTTCGGAAAAGTTGTGGAGAGAGGGTGCCACGTCCACCACCTGCTTTAAGCTGCTGGGCAGGCTGAGGGAGCTCGGGGCTGTTCCCAAAGGGGATTTCGGTGGCCAATTTGGAGGCTGAACTTTTAAAAGTTGTTCAGACACTAGCACGGGCTTACCCAAGCCGCACAGAAATGTATTTGCTCTTTTGGGGCTTGGCCCGTGCAAACAGCTCCCCCGTCACTGCTCTCCAGCATACTTTTGCAGCCCAGGGCGGCTGAGGTCGGCGCTGCCCTCCCCAGCGGGGCTGCCTGCTGCGGGGCAGCCCTGCACCCGGGGTTTGCCTTGGATCCCACTGCCCCCGTGCCTGCTGGTCGGGCTCTTTCGGTTAGGGAGTAATTCACTCCAGGGAGGGGAAACTGAGGAGACCTCAGTATGAGTTTGAGCAACATCTTCAAAAGAAACCTCTGCGCTTCCTGGCTCAGAATGAGCTAAAGAAATGCACAAGTGGATGAGGAGACTCCGTTTAAACACTGCTTTGTTGAAACAACAGCTTTTCTGTCTTTCCTTAGCCAGAGGCACTGTATTTTTGCATGGATTAATCAGAGATAGCCTTGAGCATTTGCAGGGTGAGTATCCACACTGTACCTGGCCTCCTGAGGGCTTCTTTGTGCTGAGAAACTAAGCTCAAAGTGCAGCTTCCCTGAATTGTCGAATGGTCTTCAATATCTCCACTGTCTTACACAAGCCTTAGAAATCTTACCAGCTTTGACAGCGACTGCTCGTATCCTCTCCTTCTGCTCACATTGATGGACAGAAATAAATGACCGAGTGACTGACTGACTGGGGGTAATGGCTCTGCAGGTGGTGGTGACATTGATGGAGAATGATGGATGAGGGTGACAGGGCTCCACCCCACCCACTTGCCCATGTGCATGACAGAAGGTCCTGCAAGCCAGCCCCCGCTCTCTGAACAATGCCTCCAAGTAGGTATTTGGAAGTGTAAAAACAATGGGTTTGGCTCCAGCAGTGATTGTGCTACAAGTTTGGGGCCATTTAATGAGTTGCTAATGTGAAAATAATTTTCTTTTCTGACTTCAGAATGGAAGGAGTAAAGACAGATGGCCCCAAATGCAGGGAAATGCAGCCATAGAATTGGTAATGGCACTGATTCAATTTTGATCTGAGGGAAGTTTCTGAGTCGCAACTTCTAGGTTTGAGCACTTCAGTTTGTGGCTCTTAGGCCTTTCCTATTCCCACACTGCTTGCTTGCCTTCTGCCTCTCTCTCTCCTCCATCCTCCTCATTTTTTCTAATACATGTGGTGATGTGAGGAGAAAGAAACAAATGAGGGAAAGATAGGGGGAAAAAAGGTGGGGAGAAAAATAAAGCCGAGATTTTGAAATGCAATCTCTGTCAGGCTTCTGCTCTACTTTTTTAAGAAGTTGAAATTTCCCAAACTTCAACCCAGCCTGCTCCGCTTGCCTCAGAAAAAGCTGGGGAGGGAGCTGGCGCTGGCAAGCCGGGGGTGTCGGTTTTATTTGCCCGCTGCTTCCGCGGGGCAGGAAACAACAAAACGCCGGGAGAAGGAGCGGGCCGGGTGAATGGGCTTCCCGGAGGCTGGCTGGCCCCCGGGTGCAGTAGGTGTATATAATGCCATTCAAGCGATTCAGGCCAAGAGGGTGCGGCGGACGGGCAAGGCTGCTCCCTTTGAAGATGCTTCTGTCGGGCTGGAAATACAGGAGAAAAGCACAGCTTCTTTCAGCTGGCCCCTTTTGTGTGCTTTCCCATACGAAACTATGTTGCCACCGCTGCTCTGCACTTTGTTATTATGACAGGAAAAAATGAATTTCTAATGAGGTATCTGTGCCAGCTGCAAGCACCTTGCGGATCTCCGTGGCCCAGGAGCTTTGTCAGCCGCTCCTTGCTAAATGCTAACCAGCCTGGGGGAGGACGGGGCTGTCAAAGCACAGCCCCCACAAAAAACCCTTTTCTGTACAAATCCAAACAAACGGAAACACCCCGGTTCCCCTCATAAGCTATGCTGCGACATGTCCTCATTTCACAGTCCTCGACTCCAGGGACAGAAAGGGCTCGGGGAGGCTTTGACAATGTGCAAGGAGCTCTGATTTTTAAAGGCAAGGAATGGTACATTTAAAATTGATTAATACCCTCTGATTCCCAGTAGGCTTTTCATATGCAACGCAGGAAATGTTTCGCTCAGCCCCTAAAATGCAGCTGCATCTCCCAAGGCCTGCGTCAGCTCTCAGGAAAGCCGCAGTAACACAACCGCTTCGGAAAAGTTGTGGAGAGAGGGTGCCACGTCCACCACCTGCTTTAAGCTGCTGGGCAGGCTGAGGGAGCTCGGGGCTGTTCCCAAAGGGGATTTCGGTGGCCAATTTGGAGGCTGAACTTTTAAAAGTTGTTCAGACACTAGCACGGGCTTACCCAAGCCGCACAGAAATGTATTTGCTCTTTTGGGGCTTGGCCCGTGCAAACAGCTCCCCCGTCACTGCTCTCCAGCATACTTTTGCAGCCCAGGGCGGCTGAGGTCGGCGCTGCCCTCCCCAGCGGGGCCGCCTGCTGCGGGGCAGCCCTGCACCCGGGGTTTGCCTTGGATCCCACTGCCCCCGTGCCTGCTGGTCGGGCTCTTTCGGTTAGGGAGTAATTCACTCCAGGGAGGGGAAACTGAGGAGACCTCAGTATGAGTTTGAGCAACATCTTCAAAAGAAACCTCTGCGCTTCCTGGCTCAGAATGAGCTAAAGAAATGCACAAGTGGATGAGGAGACTCCGTTTAAACACTGCTTTGTTGAAACAACAGCTTTTCTGTCTTTCCTTAGCCAGAGGCACTGTATTTTTGCATGGATTAATCAGAGATAGCCTTGAGCATTTGCAGGGTGAGTATCCACACTGTACCTGGCCTCCTGAGGGCTTCTTTGTGCTGAGAAACTAAGCTCAAAGTGCAGCTTCCCTGAATTGTCGAATGGTCTTCAATATCTCCACTGTCTTACACAAGCCTTAGAAATCTTACCAGCTTTGACAGCGACTGCTCGTATCCTCTCCTTCTGCTCACATTGATGGACAGAAATAAATGACCGAGTGACTGACTGACTGGGGGTAATGGCTCTGCAGGTGGTGGTGACATTGATGGAGAATGATGGATGAGGGTGACAGGGCTCCACCCCACCCACTTGCCCATGTGCATGACAGAAGGTCCTGCAAGCCAGCCCCCGCTCTCTGAACAATGCCTCCAAGTAGGTATTTGGAAGTGTAAAAACAATGGGTTTGGCTCCAGCAGTGATTGTGCTACAAGTTTGGGGCCATTTAATGAGTTGCTAATGTGAAAATAATTTTCTTTTCTGACTTCAGAATGGAAGGAGTAAAGACAGATGGCCCCAAATGCAGGGAAATGCAGCCATAGAATTGGTAATGGCACTGCCAAGGCTTGAAAGGCAGCTACGCA
>NW_009260493.1:6266034-6291956 GCF_000687185.1 Egretta garzetta | reverse complement strand
CTCCGGCGGGGGCATCCCTGCCAACGTCCACCAGACATCATCGGGATGAGGATTGCTATCACAAAGCCTAAGCTGCTGTTTCAAGTTGAAATGCATTCTGTAGAGGGGAGGGGAAGGCGCTCCTGGCATATGCCAGAGAACGGCAATGGATTGCTAATCCAGATACTGGGGGGAAGTATTCGGTGATTGATTGATCTCAAGTGTCAAAAGAAAAAACCTACAACTCTTGGGGGACCACAGGAATAGAGTTAATGACTGCAAGGAATGTCCGTGTCTTGCAGGGTTTTTTTTTTGTTTTAGATGCAGATTGAAGTTAAGAAGAGACATTTGGCATTTAAATGGGAACTGTTAGTTCTTCTGTCTCCAACAATTCAGCTTTTCTAAGCTTTCTCTCACACACAAAAATTGCTAAAAAAATTCCTAGGAAAAAACTCATATTTTTAGAAATAAATAGCACTGAAATCTTAATGCAGAGAAAAAAAGTGAAGTTAATGCAGTTTAGTGTTAAAGGTCATGGTAAAAAGTAAGCGCGTGCCTTATTCAGGGACAGTGAACTGCGTATCCAAATTCATTTGGTTCTAACGACTTGCAATAACAAATCTGATTTCTGTGAGATGCTAGGTCCTTGCCAGCTATGAATGAGCAGAGCCACATGACCAGTAATCTCTGTCGTCAGTGCCCCTTGCAGGAGGGTGGCTCTTTTTGGGCTGCCGTTCCCTTTAAAACCCAGGAGCTGGGATTTCATAAGTAACGAATGGTTTCCAGTGCCCAGCCTGATCTGGCCTCCTTAGTAAGCAAAATGTGAAGTTCCCTTTGGTTTCAGCAAGGAAGTGCTTATTGTTTTGTGAAACCCAGGTGCCTTCATGGTCCCCAAAAGGAGAGGTGCCCAGAACAGCTGAAGGTCTGGCAAAACCTGCCAATGCCAAGGAGCATTGAATAAGCAAAGAAAAAAGCTCTGAAATCCCACTTGGAAGTCCAGAAAAGTTAACAGTCACCATTTACCCTTGAAAGCTGCTTGATAAGCTCTGAGCTTTACCCTCTTGCTCTTGCTTACAGCAAAGTGAGATGATGGGTCCTTTCTGCAGGGACGGGGCAGCGTCCGCTCCCTCCAGCCACACGCAAGCTGGCTCCAACCCAAAAGCCCCGTAGAGATACTCACCCTGACCACACAAACGTATTGATGTCTCTTGAACCACATGGTCTGTATTTCTGTTTAAAATATCTAAGATTGTTCCTGCAATTCTGTAATTATAGTATAATTTATGAGTATATAAGTTATAATTATAGATCTTCCTCATCAGAGCAGCTTTCTTCTCAGCCACGGAGGACATGGGTAAGCAGAGACAGGACTGCCTGAGCCTCTGATTTTGGACACAGTGGTCAGAGCCTGTAAGATGCTTCGGCTGAAGGTTGTTAAACTGTGGGAAACAGCTTCTGTTATTTGCTCAGTATCCTAAAAGGCCATCCACCTTTTACTCCTTCTGCAAAGATGGGTCTTTGCCTGTGAAAAAGCCTGGGAAGCTTGTGCTGGGAGACGGACAGATCGCGTAGGGGAGACAGCTCCCATCTGTCAGAGTGAAAGCACAGTCAGTCAGCATCGGCCCACCTCAGGGGCCGGCGAAAAGGAAGGGAGAAAGAGCAGAGCTGGTTTCGCAGTGCTGGAGATGGAGGAGGAGGAGCTCCATGCTCTGTGCCCGGCACTGGCAGCGATGGGGCCACCCTGCAGATGTGGCTCCCTTAAAACAAACGGTGGCAAATGCGGCTCATGGATATTTTATCCTATTTTAGGTAGCGGTTATATTTAACTCTGTGACTGTCTCCTGTGCCACCTGCACTTTAGGCAAGGTCCCCGCCCCTCTTTGCCCACCCACCAGGTTGACTACCTAGCCAGGTTTGATCCCCTGCACAAAACCGAATCCACACCAGCGTCGCCCCTCCAAGCCACGGCACGGCACGGCGAGCTGCGGCTGACAGCAGTGCTGGTGGCAGTGCTTTTAGCAGAGGCTTAGCTGCAAATCTCTGTCTTGTCAAGCAAGCTTAGTACAAATAATTAGAAGCGTAAGCTAATCCTATCAGGCTAGATCGTGGCCAGACCCAGTGCGGGAGCACGGTGTCTAGGAGTGAGAGAAGAGTCTGCGCTGCTCCCTGTCTGGATTTGCAGCTCCTGGGCTCTAGGGAACAGTTTAGGGCAAAAGCTCCCAGGGGAAACACATTCCCACCCCATTCCCTCCTACCCACTGTGCCAGCAAAATCTTTGCAACTGTAGAAGACTGTGGGGGCATGTTCAGCACTTTGCAAGGAAGTGTCCCTATTAAAGGCCTCTGTGGAAGCAAGCACTAATGCTTTGATGTATTGCATGACCAGTTTTCACTCACTCGCTCATGAGAATCTCTCTTAACAAAACACTGCCATCATTCCAAGGCATACAAGTCATGGAAATGCTCCTCGTGAAGGCAAATATTCCTTAAGCTGGGGGAAAGGGGCTGTAGTGGCACCAATTAGATACATGGAATAGGCACTGACCAGCAGCCTCCTGTCCTATTAATAGATGAGATAGCCAGGCTCCTGCTCCCGGGGAGCTCGCTTGGCGGAGCTGGTCTCCAGAGAGCCAGCGTCGACAAAGCGCTAACATCTGGTGCCCATTATTTCACCAGCTCTGTTGTGATTAGTCCATATGATAAGTCTGGCCAATTGCTACTGGTAAGGGATTGCTCCACTCCCTCCACCAGCCTCCTTGAGCTGTCACTTCTGGTTTGTGGCCCCTGCTAATTTGCCACTGCAATTTCCAATATTTGCTCAAATCCCATAAGGAAATCTCCCTGCCTTTCAGACAGAAGGGTAGCACTGATAATAAAAAGGGAAGGTTTATCAATTAACTCAAACTGCTCTATTGAAGCAGGCTCAAAACCCCTCCTATTTCAATTATGTGAGACTCATGAAATGCTCTGGAAAAACTTTTGCTCAGGCAAGCGTTTCGTGAGGGAGCTGGTGGGATTTACCCAAGCTTTAACAAGTTGGAGAAGAGGTTAAAAAAAGAAATCCTCCTGCTTCCCAAAGGCTTTTTCAGCCACTGTGATAGCTGGATTGTGTCCACCTGACAGAAAGGCTGCTCCTCAGAGGTGTAGGAGAGGGATTTGGGGCCTTCAGACAGAAGCTTTCCCATAATTTTTCTATTTCTTTCTCTATTGTTCCTTCGCATGTTCATCATTCTCTCATTCATACTTTTCTTCTTTCCTTCTTTCTTTTGTTCTACAAATGCTAACTGCCACACTCAAACACTTGTATTACTGCAGGAAATTTCCATTACCCCCATTTCGCATTAGTGGAGGTAGGCTAAGATGAGTAAGTCACTAGGGACCAGAATGGGAATTGCTGGTTCACACAGACTTCTGCCCAAGTACGTGAAACTATTCAATAAATGAATTGGATGGCTTTACATATTATGAAGGTTCCTTGAGAAGATAAGAAAGAAAAAACCTAGCATAAATGGGCCAAAATAATCCAAAACTATACAGGGATCAAATTTTAAGTTTTGTTACTGGCATGCAATATTGATCTGATTAAATAATTTCCATTCTTTCCTGCCTTTTAATTAGTTTCTCTATAACTTCTAAGTTAAGGAATTCCCTAGCAAGGACAGAGCTCCACAAAGAGAGCTCCAGAAGTGAATTAAGCTGAAGCATTACCTCCAGGCAGTGCTTCGTCTTTGCAGCTTTATTACACATATAATACACTTCACTCCTGAAATGTTCTGTTCAGGGCATGCGTTTACCATCTTTATGTTCCATCATAAACTCATGCCTTTCAACACTGGGTGATGTTTAAGCATAAGTCAGATGTCAAATGTGACAACACTCCACACTATGGTGGTGACGACGGCACTCAATTTTTCTTCTGCTGAAGTCCTTGCAGTGCTGAGGTGATAAGTGCCACTCAGCTGGAAGGGAATGAAGATAATGTGTTCCTCAAATGAGTCACAAAAGCAGAAGCCACCAATTCCCTGAGTGTTGCACTTTCTTCCTGGATACTTTCAACCTATGATCCTGACCACCTGGCCCATTTTCATCAGCTAAGAATTTGACCTATGCCTGTGCTTCACCACCGAGGATCATGGCAAAGATGTCATTTCTTTCTAACAGTGCTTTGAGGTAGCAAGGATAATCCTGTTTAGTAGGTGTAGAAACTGAGGTACAGAAGAGTTAAGTGAAATGGCCAACATGAAGTGGAAAGGCAGTTTGCATTGGAGCCTCAGACTTCTCACTCTCTCAGCTTTACAGTATACTGATTTTATGATCAAAATATGTAGCTTGTCTGAGTGAATGTAGCATGTATGTGTCCACAGGTATGCACCCACAGATGTGCATGCCCATGGATGTACTCACAGATACTCACCAAATTCTTGTGATGTTTATTGGCCAGTGAAACGAAATGAGAGGCTTAACCACAGTGGGTGCCAGGTCCCAGACAATGACTCCCAGCAAAACTTATATTAGCCCTAGCTGGTCTGGCAGGGATTAGCCGATCTCCTCCCCTTGCTCCCGATGACACTCAGTGCGAGGCAGGCAGTCTTATGAGCAGAACCAATACAAAGAGATTTGCTCAAAATCCCTGGTTAAACCTCTTGTAAGTCTCTCCCGTTTATCATGCTAGAAATTATGACCTATAAACAGATGCAGATGCAACACTAGGGAAGAAGACGGAATGCAGTTTCACAAATTCAAGATATATTTAGCCATGCTCCCTTTTCCAGCAAGGCACTTCACTTTCCTATGTCAGTGCAACAGCAACTGCTCACAAACGATCAGGTGAAGGCCACTGAAAACTAACCAGGGTTGGCCACTTGTCTCACTTTCCTCAAGGGCTCAGTCTCCAACTCATTTTTATAAAGTCTTTCATCAGATTTTACAACATATCGAAACATCTTCATCTTCCTTTGGAAGAGAGCTAGGCATGTGGGCCTCAGGGACACACAAGGAGAGGCAATGAAGGGATATGGTTATTTTGGAGAGAGATAGGAGACGGATGGAGAGGAAGGGGTTATCAGAAAATGTTGAAAAGCTTGATGTCTGTATTATTCAGGACTTAAGACACTGGAGACCTGTATTTGTTAAGAGAGTCACTCCACAGTGCAGCAGAGACCCTCCTGCACCAGAAGATGGGCTGTGGCCCCAGGTTTGGCCAACTCCTCAGCACTCAGCCTGACCCTGGAGTTGGCCTATATTGCAGGACTCAGCTGATCGCTTTGCACTGTAGTTTTCTTCATATGCAAAACACTGACAGTAATTTATATTTACATACCTGCTGAGAAGCTGCAAAAGTGACTTTATTTTTACAAAGAATCCAACCAGAAAATTGCAATAAACTGAGGTGATGTAATCTGAATTTTTTATCCTCCTTCTTGGCAGCAAGTGTGGTCCTTTCTGGTATCGTAATGAACCTTTATGTTTCTTCAGAAACAGCTTGCAGAAAAGCGGCTAGGTCCCTTTAAGAAGTCAGGAGCAGGGGCCTACAAGAGGTCCATTTTACCATTTTACTAGAGTTTGGGCAGCTCTCACCTACTCGGAGCTCAGCTGCACCAGGCTAATTTCCATAAGCATCATGTGGTGTTACAGAAACCACATTTTGCCAAGCTGTCAACTGTACAGCCTTCTCTTTGCTAAACAGACTCCCATTAAAACTGTCTGCACAATTTGTCAGTTAAATGAGGTACAAGAGGGACGCTCTATTTGCCCCTAATTAGCTGTGCAGACTACCTTTGTCTGTTTGATTAAGTATTCACATTATCAATTTTGTTTAATCTGATTCATTTCACACACCTCCCCGGGGACTCAGCCCATACGGTTAACTAATCTCCGATATCATCTCTCATATCAGCCCGCGGTAGTCTCCCACGGCACGCTCTACCCACACACACGCTGCTCACCAAAATCTTTGCTGGGGAAGATGCTTCCTGACCGACAAAAATGACGCTGCCTCCCTGGAGCTGAGTGCTGCTACCTTTAAGGCAAACCAGAAAGAGCCAGGCTCATGCTTGCTATGCTTCCCGAGCACCTTTGCAATGATTTTTTTTTAATCTCAGGAGTTTTCCAGCCGCAGCCAGCCAACTCCGATGAGATGGGATATGTGTCCTGCACCGGCACGCCGCTTCCGGCTCCCCAGGGATCTCTGTGGTGCAACCTGCTCCACTCTTCAGCAGGTCTCCAGTCATAACAGGAGGTGACACTAGTGTCCCAATCACACGGTGAAATAATGTGTAATAGTGGGGGGCAGACTTCAACCAGGAGGACCTGTCCAGTCCAATGTCATTTAAGAGAGAAAAGGGTCAGCAGATATTCAGAGACCATCCCTTTGCCAAGTCCGTGAGGTCCCGACTATTAATTTCACCTTTCAGAGAATACGGCCCGGTTTAAGAGGTGTAAAGATTGGCCTGAAAAGACATGGACCAAAAAAAGATCCCTCTCAAAGCCATTTCTGTGGTTTTGCTCAAGGCACCACTGGCAAATCCCTGGGGAGAAGCAGGCAGTCCTGGGCAGGGACCAGGCAATGGCTAGGGATGAAGAAGTATTGCCTCATCTTCAACGGATGGGTTGTTTCACCACAAAATTTGTTGCCCATCTGCATGGAAACCAAGTGCATTCTCATGCATATGCCTGACTACAGACATATATATGCTTGCATGCGTGAGCATTGTAGAAAATATTTCCAGCAAAAAATTTAAACCTTCTAAATTTGAGATTTTGTTATGGCTGGCTTCTGTTAGAATTTTTCTTAGAACATATTGGTCACAATATTACTACCGGTCACATTTTTTGATGAAAAGAAAGCTTTCATAATCTTACAGTGACCTTACATTTTTACCTGAGCAAACATCAAATTTTTCACCTAATCGGCACAAGAACCCTGCCCCACCCTCCACATGTTTTTTGTGTGTTTTGGTGTGGAAGAGTTTGATTTCCAATATTTTTTCAGTGGAATTTCAATTTCCCATTTCTCTGTTTTAAAGAAAGTGTGGGATGCAACTTGGATTTATTTCAGCAGGTCTACTCTCCCCAAATTCATTTTTCTGTGCTACTAATATTGCATACATGGCAAGAGCAAAAAAAAAATGAAGTGATTGACTCAGCAGTCAGTAACAGTCCTCTTTGGGCCTGGTTTTCTCACAGCAGTATGTGGAAAAGGCCTTTGCAACCTCTGATCTCGCTTCTGCCCTGTGGTAAACACTGTCAGACAAAATAGGGGTAGACAAATGTTGCTGTCGTTGTTACGCTGCCCAGAACTCCCAAGGCTCTATTGACTGGTATTGGCACTTGGACAACAATTTTAAATGGTAGGTTGGAATAGGAGAATCTGTAAAATAGCATACACTGGAAAAGCAACATACCACTCTTTTTAATTGGGTTTCATTTAGTAGTATAATTCAAAGAGGTTTATTTTAGGAATCCCTAGTTGCCTCTGTGAGAATTGTTTATAGGTGAAAAACTCGTCGAAATGCTTTGCAAAATGTCTTTCCCTTTATTGCTTCTAACCACCGTACAAATTGTTATTTTCAAGAAAACAAACTGGTTTATGGTTAATGAAAAAAATTAACACCAAGATCAAACCTTGTGAATTACTCGACTGCTCTACCCAGCATTAAACTTCAGTGAACAGATACAACTCAGGGTACTTAAAACCAGCAAAGAACATCTGGCTTTTGGTGCTAATAAAATAAGACTTAATTTTTTTTTAGTATGGAAAGAAAAAACACTCACAGAAACTCAGGGAAAAAATGGTATAGGGTATAAATTAAAAACCAAATTTGAGAAAACATCAATATTTAGAAGAGTACTTTGATGTATATTTAAAGTCAAATGCAGGCATAAATACTGAACTGCAATCATATTAAGCAAGTATTTAGCTGAGTATGTAAATGGGCTCAAGGCAGAAAGCTGAAGAAATCATATGGTAAAGGAGTCATAGTTAATCTTTTAAGTAATGCTTAAACTAATCAGTCCCCAACATCCACACCAATAAATTGAGAGAGTAACTATTTCTGCTGTATGTTAGGATTTCCCCATACTCATTAATTTCCGTTCTGTGATGCCATTAAGTATCAACACTTATGCTCATTGGCATTGCCATAAATTTCATACCAACCTAATGAATCATTCTGCGTGGACGGAGCATTAATTAAATGTGGCAGTGAGTATGAGAGAGTTGTACCCGTCAGCTCAAGAATTGCAACCAGTTAGGGAAGAGTGGCTGGACAGGGGTGTTCAAGGAGTCTGAGCAAGAAGGAAGCAGCAAAAGTATCTTCACAGAAGGAAAGGAGATACATGTTCTTACACTGGTGGTGAATTGAGTTTGAAAAGTAAGAAGTTTTAGATAAAGAAAATGGATGTTTCGCTCCCCTAACTGTGACCTGCCCTGTGCATACATCTCATGCAAGACTTTCAGTTTCCTGAAGAATTAACAATAGTGTAAGAATCATCTTCACCATCATCAATCAACAGTAGCGGCAATTTTAGAGTAGTACTGAAGAGTCTGCATCACGGGCCATAATCCTTGGGCATCAATGCCATATGGATGTAAGGCTGCGGGTGGATCCATGCATCAAGGGAAGCACACCTCCTGCTTACAACCTCCTGACCCACCATCACATCAAGTGACACCTTGGCCTACTGAAGCTGAGTATCAATATCTGGCTTTATTATGGATTTATTCTGAGCTCTGTGCTTAAGTATCTGACTAAAACATATGTTTGCTGTTTTGGTGAATGGAACAAGAACATCCTGAGCCAGCCAAGTCGCAGATACTGAAATGCGTAGGCATCTGTGGCATAGTCAGCCAACAGGCGAGCACACATGTAACAGAAGAAGCAGTCTGGGGCTGTATAATACTAAAAGCCCCAAATTGCCTTGATCCTCATGCTGTTGTCAAATAAGGAAAAGATTGGGGGTGTCATACTCAGGTCACAGCTGAAGTTTCATTTTTTGCAGGTATGTACTTAGACACGTACAAAACCCCCAACAAGTACCATCTTCAGATTACTTGGTGTAATGTAGGACATGAAGCAGAATATTTCCATGAAAATACCAAATCAGCCAAACAATCCCGGAAACACACTTTAAAATTAATTGAAAGAATCAGAGCATGTTTTATGACAGTCAAATCCTTGGGTAATAATAATGTCTATATTCAGAAAATGACTGCAAAACAAAAATGCTGGAAAGCGTTCTTATCAATTACATCCTAATCCAAGCCATACTGTCTTGGGTGGAGACTGCAAAGGAGAGAGTTGTATTTCTTTCTCAGTGCCCTTGAACTCGGTGGCTGAGCACTGTGGTTGCTGAGGGTGGTTTGCCTGCAGGAGTATTTTCCACAGAAATGCTTGCAGAATGAGGCTGATGATCTCCTAAACTTCCTTCAAGTTTCTGCTCTACAGCTGCTCTTGGTTGAAGAGATGAAAGCAGGGCAAGGTGCAATAAAGCTGTGGACAGGAGGATATCTGTCCATTTTCATTATGAGGCTAGACAGACACATCAGATCACAGTGAAGAAACAGGCATCAAATTAGAAGTTCAGAGCACCATTAGCCAGCATTCTATAACTGAGCTGATGAAAGCAAAGGGTAACACATCCGCACGTAACGGGACACGTTCCTTAGACCTAACATTATCAGCATTATCATCAACTTTTGTTTGCTGTATAGAAGGCCAAACCTGGCTGAACATGTGGGAGCTGGTTAAAATTTAGCTGCAATACTAACATTAGCATCCTCATATTTGTAAATAGTGTCATGACTAAAGACAACTAACAGTTGGTTTTTCTGGTTCATGTCTCCTCTACAAAGAGCCATTCTTTAGAAGAGCCGGTGCTGCTGTCAACCACATCCTTTGGGGTCTTCTAAATTTATTTTGTCTTGCTGATAACGATATCTGTATTTTTTGAGAAAAACATGATGCTATAGGAAAGGTGAACATCTGCTATCCCAGAAATATCTATAGGCCCTGGCTGGTAAATGATTGACAATGCGTTATGTTGAGACTAATGGTTTTCAAGAGGTAAATTATCACTATTTTATGTTGTAAAGTGCCAATTTTCACTCCAAGGATTTTCAAGACAGCTATTCAAATACCATTATTGCTTTCTAAAGCTCCCCAAATGTGTCAGGTCAGGGTGCAAGAGCCTGCTATTTTAACCAATATAAATTACTCCATCAAATCTAAGACCAAGAGCTTGGAAAAATGGGGCATTTTGACCACTCGATGACTTTTGGGGGGGTTGGGGTCAAACTTTAGGGCAAGAGACATTAGGCCTGGTTGGCTGTGAAGCACAGATTGCTCTGTTGCTTTTGTTGTTTTCAAGAAGTGGTGATAACTCTGGGGGGAATGCGCTCGTGGTTACTTAGCACAGCCAGAGCCTTTCACTGGCATGTCGCTGTCTCCGAAGCTTTGCCAAAAGTCTGAAGGATCCAATGCCGATCACCAAGTTTCTGACAGGTCTTGGCAAGTTCCCCTAATTAACTTGAGGGCTCTTGCAGAGCTTCTGTGCCTTGTAATGAGTCCGGTCAACTTTTAAAGCCATGTTGCGAAGCAGATCTCTTTAGTCCCCAAAGGGGTTCCTGTTAATCTCCTCAGCCCCTCAGAGATCTTCAACCAGAGAGACCATGGCAGAGGGCAAACACTGTGAGGAATTTCTAATCCCCAGAGGGACTCTTGTGGGGATTTGAGGCAGATCTGGTCAGGTCAACAGGTTTTGTGAAGGTCCCAAGAGTAGCTTGAGAAAAAGAAAAAGAAAAAAAAAAAAGACTAACTTTGGGTCCAGTTCTAGCAAGCGGGAGACCAAGATATGTTAATTAATGCAGCTGCCATCAAGGATGTAATCTAATTTACATACTTGGTAGTGAATAAATGCTTCCATATGGCAGAGTACCAGTATTTTTCCTTGACAACTTTATCAAAAAGCTAATGAAATTCCCATGCAAAAAAAACTTTTTCGAGCTTGACTAATAACAAACCCAGTAACATAAGTGAGACACATTCAGGTATAAAAGATCATGTTCAAGAAAAGTAGATACTAGCAAGCTAGGAAACTAAGTTTTAAATATTCAGCTTATGAAGTGGTAGGAAAACTCAGAAATGTACTATAGTGTTCCCCAGCTAACTTAGCCTGTTTCCTCATCTTCTTGTCCCAACCAAATCCATGAGACAGCCTTACGCTTGTTCATCCGGTACATCCACCACTGCCAATTTGAGGCAGATGCTCACATGCTCAGGTGCCCACAATGAGCCAGATGCTCAGATGCGGTACTACTGGACTTCCTGATGCGTGTAAGCCCACAGATCCATCCCTGCCTTCAGAGTCCTGGACCAGCACATGATTCACTGTGTGTGGCAGCAGAGCTCCCCATAGCACATAAGAGCATTACAGACTGCCTCAACAGTCATGCCATCATCCTGGTGCAGGGTAGCTCCCTTGATCAGATCGGTGACATGCAAACTCTGTGTATACCTCCTGCTCAGCTAGAGGAACCAACTCTGTTGACCATGGGAGTTACTGCTGAAGATGGCCTCAATGGACCATACTGGTCTGAAGGAGCTTGATTATTTTTCTGACTAAACAAGATCTGAAATGGCCACTATGTTATCTCTGGACACTGATGGTCTTAGCCAAATCAATGAGAAGGAACAGTGAAGATATTGACTCAGGGGACCACTTTTCTCTAAGCATGAGCACTTTGCACGCTGGAGCAGAAAGTGGTGGTTTCGGAAGATGTAAACGCACCTGGCCACTCGCATCCTCCAGCCTTTAAGACACTCATTTCATTTACCCTGCCTTGTTGTACTTCCAGAGGGGAAAATAGAAAACGTTAGTGATATGTTCTGAAAACACCTGCAAAGCAAGTTCTGCCCCCATGGATTTTCCAAAGAGGGGATACCCCCTGTTAGGAAGATGCTGGGCTCTGGGGGGAGAGATTTCAACAGCCTTTTCTTTTTGGATCTTTGCCTGAAGCAGGGCTGCCTGAGAAACAACTACTCTACTTGTGGTGTAATGCCCTCCACTTGGGTCCTAAAAAAAGAAGCTGCAGCTATTGGGCATGTCTGTCATTAAGTTATTGATAGTCTCTCTCTAAGTGGTCAAGGATATGAACATCGCATTCATATGACCAGTACACACACAAACGCAATAATGCAGCTGGGCAAACCAAACACGGGGCTTAATGGCCTACCAGGTAGTAGGCTAAGCTGAGCTGGGTTTAGGTGCACCTGTCAACCATTCTTAGCCAGATTCTAGAAAGTTTCCCAACCAAAATGTGGCAAGAATATTTATACATGTACTTAACTTCAGATGTTTGCATTGAACTACTCAGACTGCATGCTCCAACGCCTTGCTGGACACAAGCTAGAGCACAAGGCACCTACGGAGGACCAAGCTTAGTCTAGTCATCATTCTCTTTTTGTACTTATTCTGACCAGTAGTGAAACAGGCACCAGCATAATTCTCACCGGGCACCTGAGTTAAAAGTCTCATTGCATTCTCAGGCAGATGGCCTTACCTCAGCTAAGTTCTGTCTCTTTTTTTCTCAGAGAAATCTTTGTAGCTAAAAGAGAAGAACAGAAACAGACTTATTCACATGTGAAAAAAATCAAACCAAAAATCCAGTACTGGAACTCAGGGAAAACAGAAAATTGCTATATCGTTATAGACTTTATACAGCAGGACCATGATGGGAGACTTGATTTTCAGCTTTGCTCATAGATTCCACCTTCAATAGTCTTTAAAATCTCTCTTGTTGAAGTAGCTGAAATGTCATTACAAGCCTGATTCTAACTAGGCAAAATTTTTGCATCCTTTTTGTTCTGGGTTGTTGTTGTCATTAGTGTTGTGTAGTTATTGTGTGAGTTTGGATTTGTTTATGAATATTCCAGAGAGTACCTCAAAATGTTCATTTGAAAACAGAATTTGCACTGGAAGAAGCAGATTTGTGGGGAGGTACCAGTCTTAATGAAATCAAGTTACCTCAATATTTCATTTTTAGAAGACTGGAAGGTTTTATTTCAACAAGGTCCAAGCTCTTTGTTTTGACTTTTAACTATTGCCTTATTTAGTACTTTTTATTTTTAACATGAGTTCAGTGACAAAAACAGGGAAGTTGAAGCTAAGCAATTCAGTCTTTTTTAGGATATTTCATTTCAGATGGATCATTGTGATGTTTTCCAAAGCAGTTATAATTTCTCTTTTGCAGGACTTGAATTTTTATTTAATCTACCTTTCTCTTACAGAGGGTACAGTTAGCACGAACAGGAATTTTGCAATGTTTGAAACTCTTTGTGAAAGGGAAATTCTGAACCCAGGTTTTCTCAAAATCTCTTCCAGCGGGACAGAACTGGAGCAGCAAAATTACTGTCTGTAGTAACTTGCACCAGAACAATCTAGTTTTCCCCTGACCAATGCAGGATTTTGGCTGCATGGGATTGATACATACATCAGCTTCCTGATGTATGTGAAGGATGGAGACCTGGGAATGCATCCAGTCTCCAGGCCCCTTTGACAGGGGTGCCTCCCAGTCACCAGTAACATGCATCCCCTCCACCAGGCAGGTGATGTACCTGGGGGGGGACCCCTGCCCTGGCAAAGCCAGGTGGAAAGTGAGGCCAGCTGAGCTTACCAGCCCAGATCCTACTTGGGGTTTTAAATAGAAGTTGCTTGACAGGCAGAAGACCCTGTGATAGCTGCTGTGGAGAGCTTTCGGCTCTGCTCCACGGACTCATCTTTAAGATTTCCCTTGAAGTACATCATTTGGGGTCACAGCTGGGTGTGCTTGAAATGTGAGTGTGCACCAGCAAGGAAACGGCTGCCATTCCAAGCTGCTGCAAAGCTTCCAAAATTGTTTTCTGTCTCAGGTGATGGGAACAGAAGTATATGGTCTCCGCCACTGCCGTCTCCTGTTTCTCCTGTCCCTCCTGTTCCCTGGTGCCAGGGCAAGGCTGCAGTCACGGCGGACGCCGGGCTGGCTGGCTGCCTTCTCCCTATGCACGTGAAGCCAGCAGCAAACCCGACTGGTGCAGTGGGACCTATAGCCGGTCAAAGGCTTTTTCCTGCTATAGGGCAATGTCACTAAAGGTCATCTCCTCCTCGTCGCTAGCGCCGGCCAAAAGAAATCTAAACTGAGCTTGGGAAAGGTGGTGGTGGAAATGCCATGCAAAATCCTGACACCAGGAGGGGGCCGTGCTCATATCTCCATCTTTCACCAGAGGTCAACATTCACTGCAGTAAAGGCGGCCTCTCCTCTGTAGTCAGCTCTAGCTGCCTCCAACCAGAGCTGAAGAAACATCATCTGGGCCAGCACAGCCCTTATTTCTTTCATATCCCCCTTGTCAACAGTTTGAAAGTGAGATGGCTAATTTTGTGCCTGACAAGAAAGGACGGATCATTTTCTCAGATGCTGCTATCAGCAGAGTCAGTGCTGCTACACTCTCCAAGGGAGTCCCCGAACTACAGGTTACTGGCAGGCAGACAAACGCTCGCTGACAGCCATTTGTGACCAACTATGAAACACCATCTGCTGTAGTTGGAGGGAAGGAACATATCCAGCAAGTGATACCACTGTGAGAAATGATTTTGTGTGTTGACACACAGCAGTCTTTAGATAGCCCCAAAGAATAAGCCTACTTTGTTTTTCCAAATTTGTGTAAGGGGGAAAGATACGTTTTCTCTTGATGGGGGTCCATGGGTGAGACTTCCTGGGTCTATTTGTACGGGAGCCAGAAAAAGAAAGGGTTTGGTACATCCGTATTAACAGGTGTACTAAATACAACAGTGAGCTGAGCCAAATGTGTCTTCAGCAATGTCGTGTTAGGGGGGTGAAGCACTATCCGACGGTGAAAGCACCCGCTGGAGTGTGAATCTGCCAGTGACTTGCTGGTGACATTGGGCAAGTCTCATCACTCCTCTTTTGAACTGGCTCTCAGTTTTGAGGAACAGCAGTAATGTTTTTCTTCAGGAGAGTGTTGCAAGGACTGGCTAGTGTTTCTTCAACCCTTTGGAATCCTTGGAGAAAGGGGATAATTTTTTTTTATTGAAGTTCAGAGGCTGGTGTATACTATTAAGCAGACAACCACAAATCCTTTACTTTCAGTATGGCAGGGAAAAAAAAGACATTTTCAGGCTTACAAAGGCATTCTTAAAAAAATCAAGGTCTTTTAAGTGACTCAAGTGCAAAAAGATACCCAAGTGTGTCTGAAATGCCATCCAGAAGCAAAAGGCTCCCCTTTGTAACCGACGCAGGCAGCAGACCCCAAAAGTTTCAGGCGGAGGGATGTTCAGCTCCCTCACAGGGGGAAGGAAACTTTACTTGCTCATTAACGTAAATAAGGCATGCAGCCAAAGGCATATGCCAACTCTTCCCTCCCTGGTCAGAGAAAGAGGCTTTCATTTTTAAGAGTCTTAATAGTCCTGCGTCTCATGATTAAGTAATGAGAGCTGGCATCCAAAGTATCTGAAGTTCAGCTGATCTTGCATTATCCTTGCAGGCCCTGGCAGACTATAAACCAAAATGTTCTCAAGCAAAATATGCAAATGAAAAATAAATAAAAGATACACCTTAAAACTGCAGTTCAATCTTAAAGCAGAGGAATATCAAATTACTGTGGCAGATTATCACCTTATTTTTTCGCATGCTAGCAAAATTTTTAAACACCGGTACATATGCAGATGTATCTGCATTTTTATATGTGGTTTTGTATGCATATGTATGCATATGTGCACATGTGGATATACATATGTGTTTCACATCACTTCTTTCTGATCCAGCCTGCAGTTCTGTGAAATTGCAGTGACGTTTGTCATCAGAGGCTTGCAACAATTAAATACTGTTTCACTGGAGAAAGCCTTTCTGGAGGCTGACACTGGATGTCTGGATTCAATCGCTTTATAGCCATATATATGGCATAATATCGGCTACGGGAGGGCTCGATCCAGATCCCATTGAAGTCAGGAATATGCGGCTGTGCGTGGTGTCACTTGAATTGGGGCAGAAGGGCTTGGGCTTCCCTCTGGCTCGGGGCTGGACCCCAGAGGTGGCCCATGGAAGCCCAGATCCTGTGGGGAAGGGAGCAGGAAGGGGGCTGCAGCGGGTGCTGTGGAGGGGGGGGCAAACCCACCTCCAGGGTGCAGTGGGCAGCGTGGCGGGAGCAAGGCCAGCCAGCAACCAGGGAAGGAGAGAGAGGGAGGGATAGGCGAGGGCTGGCAGGAAGCCGTATTTATGATTTAAATACGCTGTCGCTTGTGCCTGTGCGATATGAAAACCAAATCTAAACATTTGTCTGTAGAATCAGGTGATGGCTGGCCCTCTACTGTCTCAAGGGGGGCAGGAAAATGGTCCATGCACCTGCCACCTAATTCAGTTTAAAACCTGACACATTTACCAAGAGTGGGCTGGCATAATGAACTTCATTCATGCTGTCAGTGGAGTCAATAACTTATCCCCAACTGCTTTTGTCTCCCTGGCGGCAGTGCCTCTGATCGGGCTGAGGTACTTATTCAAGTAAAATTTATTTTCAATTGCAGGCCATAATACTACTGGCACAAGCCTTGCTTTGACAGAAGCTTTTGCTCAAGGCTAAACTATTGTTAAAGTTTGTGCCCATTGTCCGGGGTCTTTGATCTGTCAAAGCTGCTTAACAAGCTGGTTAAAAACTGTTTCAGATAACAGGTGTGTCCTTTGAGGATGCAGGGCCATTTTTCAACTTCTTTAAAAGACTAGTCCAGTAGCTGACTAAAATTTACATGCTAGTTGGTGGTGATATATGTAAAACACTTTTAAAGCAAGAAATTCGATTTAGGGGTTTATTTCCCTGAACTTCCTTGTGGTTGAAGGAGGGTTTTGTTTTGTTTTGTTTTGTTTTGTTTTGTTTTTTTCCAAGGGAGCAAAAAAGATTTACGAGGTGTTTCTCTGGGACCTTGGAAGTGTTTAGTGGAAAGACGATTGAGATGCTAAGTCTACCAGCAGCGTTGCAATGGGACCCAGTTACAGTAAAGCAGTGGCCGGAGCAGCAAGCACCAGGGAACATGGCCAGGAGAAAGCCTGTGATGCAGAGGAGCAAAAGTGGGGACACATGGGGCAGGCTTTGCTGGGGCAGGCTTGTGGGGGGAGACACGACACATACGTTTTGTCCCCCTGTCCCAAGCCTGCCCCAGTGCAACCGTGCCACCCCAGCCCACCCCTGCCCCTCAGCTGGATCCCGGCTCTGGTACCGGCTCTGACAGTCTGCAGCATGGTTAGCATCTACAGGACCTGCTCTCACTACCTAGAAACCCAGTTCCTGGGAGAAGATCCCTATCGGAGCTTGGGTCCCCACTGTATAAACCAGACCATTCATGCATGGCCAATGGCCTGAACAAAATTTCCTTTGAATGGTCCATATGTCAGCTATATTCTTTAGGATGTGTGAAAAATGGTTCCTCCCCTTCACATATGTTTTAAAACACTACTGAGGTCCTGAGGGATTTAACCAGTTTTAACCCAACCTAGTTTGTTTTTTTTTCCCTGAAAATCCCCATCAAAACCAGACAAGTGTTGTCCACTGTCATACTGAAACGCATGGAGCTGGCCGGATGGGTTAGGGAAAAGGGGGAAGGGAAACTCACTGTGTGTGCACTGTGTATGTAGATGAACGTGTGGAAGGAAGGGAAGATCAGCACCTTCAGGGGTGCTTTGCTCCCCTCCCCAGATCATTACCACCTGTTTGTGGAGCTGCTGGCACTGGGATTTTGGCCCACACCAACAATTTCTGTGCCTTTCCAAGTTCCAGATGACCAGGTATACTGGGTAGCCAATTCCTCAGAACTTCCAAACTTGTGCATATCTGCAAAGCCCTGCCAGAGGTCAAGGAGTGAATTGGTGTCAGCGATGCAATTAGAGGTATCTCACTCCTGTACACCCCCAGACTGCTGACTGCAGGCTGCCGCACGGGTACCCCAGCTTCAAACAGAGCCGTAGAGGGTGCAGAGCCCCTGGGAGGCTCACTTGTGGCTGTGGCCAGGCAGCTTTGGTCGTACACAGCATCTCAAGCATCTCTCTGTGCCCAGTCGCTGTGGCCCCCAGCACTGGTGGGCTGCAGGGTCCCCATAGGAGTGATCTGAGTCGGGGGGGGCATGGAGTAAGGTGGCAGCCTCACAGGCAGCTCCGCAGCCAGGGGCAGAGGGAGGGGGGGCATGAATAAAATGTGGTGTTTAGGAAACACCTGCCCATCTTCGACCTGCAGAAATTAGTACCTTTAGCCAGTGAATGAAAAGCTGTCTTCAACAGAAAAAAAAAAGAGCTGGAGGTTCCCCTTAGACAGCAGAAAAGCAAACACTTGTTTTCATCCTTCCCCTGAGCTGAGCCCAGCAGCTCCCCTTACTGGAGAAGCTTGCGTGCCTTGAGAGCTGAGCATGATAAACTGAAATAACTTTGCTTAAAAAGTGAGCCTGCTTGCTAGGCATATTTTCCTCAAACAATCCCATCTGTACCGAAAATCTGTCATCAGCTTGTTAGTTCAAGGCAGCTGGGGAATAAAACAAGCACTTTGTCAAACGTAGTAGTTCTGTGAACATCCCTGAACCGAATTAGGAATGAAAGTGAAAAACAAAGCTTTCCTAATACCACTCAGCTATGCTCACCATTATGACCATTACAACTGTTCAAAGATTACTTTGGCATGCGTCTGTGCCATCAATTAGCTCCAGAGCTATGTTTAGAGCAATTCGTTTTCAGCATTGAGATGTAGTCAGAAAGATGTGAGATGGAGGACAAATTCCTGTTGCGAGGCTGCAGCTCCACTGCTGGCCTCTGAGCAAAGCTGTCCGTGACTTTGCTGGCTGGAACATCAGCCCATTACTTTACCTGCAATGTGTTTTGAGCACCTCAGTGGCCAAGTCCATATCTAAGGGTGGGCTAAAGGTCCCCGTGACGATAAAGACCTGTTACTGACCAGACCCACTATGACAGGTTTTCACCTTCTCTATAACCTAGATTAAAAATAATTTGCTTTCCTGTGCAGGGAAGGCCAAAACACCTTTAGCTCAGCTGAAGGGACCATAGAGAAATCCACTATTCTCACTTCTTCTCCTGGCATAAATTATTAAATGTGGTTGGGTTTAAAAGCGGATTTTCTGTTACCCATTGCAACTGGTATGGTATCTTTAATGCCATGATGAAGCATAGAATAAGGGCCTATTTAATGGTCTTTCCAGTCACAGAAGAGTATTGCAGCCAGGAACAAAGGGAATTGGATAACAGCAAACACTTTGGGGAAAATCATAAAAATGACATATAAAATAGCCCAAGGACTCCAAACCACTTTAACATTACAAACCCCTTTAATATTACCACTTAATCGTGACCTGCAAAGTAAAATAAGAAAATGCTATGAAGTGGTGGATGTCCAGTAAGGCCACCGGACTATTACAGGAGGGTATCCATAGCTATTATTTGTCACTAGCTGTTATTTATATTGCACATGATTCAACAGATGGTCAGGCAGATGCAATGGCAAGGTGAGACAACCGCAGTGGCGAAGGCTGGAATCGAAGATGCTGCAGCTGGAGGAAGAGGGCTGCGCATGGAGAGAGATGGATGGAGCCGGCGGCCAGGTGAGGGCATGAGCAGGAGATGTTCAAGACACTGAACCCGACAAACCCAAAGAAAGGGTCAGCTGCTGGTTGTGGGGCCCTGCAAGATATGAGACATGCTCAGATCTTCATGGGGGCAGGCCTGGGAAAGGAGCCCGTCCCACTGCTCTGGCAGTATAAATAAAAGAAGGAGCTGAAATGTTGATACTGGATTTAAAGGAGGATTGTGCTTCTGCTGTATTTCTGGGAACAGAGTTAACCCCAGAGATCTCAGGTATAATCCACACGGGCAGAAGTGAAGGAGCGATCAGCGCTGATCTCACTCAGGGTATTTAGTGGCTTTTTATATTAGCTGGCTTTGCCTGTAGGCAGGATTTCGTGCAGAAGTCTTGGGCACAAAGACATTGCAAAGAAGTGCTGGGGTTCAAAAGCATGGATGGAGCACTGCCAAACTCATGAAATGCACCTGTGTGAGGCAAAAAAGTGCTGCAACTCTTTGAGGAAATGATAAAAAAGACAAAAGTAAAGTTTTCCCTTTGGACCATAGCTTTGCATTGATCAGTTGAGATATGCTGAAACAAGTGAAGGATGGGGCACTAAGTGCAGCTTGCCTGGTCTACTGGAGCTGGAAAGAAGAGGGGACTGGTCTCAGGGGAAAGCCCAAAGATTCGCGCTGAACCTGTGACTGGAACCACTTCTCCCATGGGCTATATGGCCTTTACAAAGCAGAAGGCAAAAGCCCTGTGCTTGCCCCAACTCCTTACAAATTTGGGAGTAGAAAAAGCAAGAGAGGTAGTATCATGGGTTCATTTTTCTTGGTAGAGATGTGATGATTGGCAAGGAAGGTCTGTTTCTGGACATCTGATGAATTCTGATACTGAGGACTACTTTATGTCTATGTGTCATATCTACGAACTGAAGAAGTCCCTGTGGAATGTGGGACCTCACTGCTTTGGGCATCTTTTGCCCCATGTTGACATAAAACCTATGGAAGATGGAAGAAAGATTTCTTGCACATGGCACAAAAGTAGAAATAGACATTGTATACAATTTCATAGTTCAGTAGACCAATCTTGCTCAACTGGGTGGAGCTAAGCAGACAAAGCCGAAGAGTCATGGAAAGAAATCAATGAAAGGGAGACTTTTCATCGGCTGATAATTCTGATAAATGTCTCACTTCCCAAAGGAAATGTATCCTCCTGGGAATCTGGAGAGAAAGACAGAAAGACATGGCAACAAGGGCAGAAGCTAGGTGTAAGAGAGAGAAAGACTCTGAGACTACATCTATACAAAACAGGCCTGTGACCGGTACCTAGCTCCAAAGCCAACTGGCACAGACTGGCATGTGTCCACATTATTAAATTCTTGCTTTCCAAGCAGTGTGGCTGAATACAAATTGCCTGCTGGGATTGGCCTTTGGCCTATGCTATCCCCAAACCATGCCTGGGAAATGTTCAGGAGAGAGCTAGTTGTCTGGAGCCAAACCATGCCAGGAACTGTTGTAACAATTTGACTCTATAAATAATTGAGCTCCAGTGCCTGAGAACATTATGTGGCACTGTTTAATTTGGCAGGAGAGATGAAGTCCATGATCCTAGCCTGATATGGAAATCTGGGACATCTTAGAGCACCCTGAGAGACGGAAAACCCTAGAGCGCTCAACAGGCACAAGAGAGTACTGATGGAACGGAGGCAGGCATGATTTTGCCTACAGCTGTACCCATGCGCTCCGTCAGTCACAGTAAAGAATACCTGGTTTTTGAAACACAAAATCAGTCTCCTTGCTTTAGCTGCTTGGAAAGCTGCACCTGGAAAGCCCGCATGACTGGAGATGAGGAAAGGATGTAACTAAGCTACTGAAGATTCACCACTGATCCTCAGGATCTATTAAAGCATGGCCAAAGGTCTTACGGTCCTATTTTAGTGAAGGGGTAGGAGATGAAGATTATGTCCAAGAGTGTTATGCAAGCAATCAAGAGTGAGCCTACTCAAACTAAAGGCATCATAAGAAAAAAGGAATTGGGATAGGGACAGGAATGCAGCCAGATGCATACTGCTGAGGAGGATTTGAGTTATCACTCTCATATAGAACGGTGTACAAGGGCCTGTAACAGCGGTAAATGAGTCTTGATAAATAAAACCTACTTAAAATGTTGGTGACAGACTCCTCGGATAAGTTATGCAAAATGATGCCTGACCTGCTAGTGTCAGCCAAGTGACATCAAGTCCAGACCAAGATGTATCATCTGGTTTACACTACAGTTCAGCTGAGAAAGATGCATTATCCATTAAAGGTGATTGGCAAGTTGTTTCCATGAATGAATAAGAGTACGCAGAAGTATCATGATACATATCGGTACGTGCTATGGGTTCTGAAGCAGTGGATACCACAAGTCACGTGTATGTGTAATTCTAGGCTTCTGCTGAAAACTGAAAGCCCTGAAAAACTGGCTTGATGATTGAGCGTATTATGGAGAAAATCTTCTCATACATCTGAAAATCCATCTCTGTAAGTCACATAAGGAAAAGGTCATATCCTGCAGAAGTAATGGAAGATATGCAATAGTGGGAGTGTTCATTTCCACCTTTGGAAACGGCAAAAGGACTGTTCTCAGAGCACTAGGGAATGACAAAACCATGGAAAGGAAGAGCCTGAAGCTTTGGAAAGTCTGCACTCAAGTGCTTTTGCAGAGCATAGCTCAGCCTGCTTCAAAACTGAACACAGCTAAAGCTCCCAAAAGTACTCAGCAAGACAGAAAAAGGGGTGCATGCACTGCTTACAGGTCTGCTCTCAAGGCCACGAGGAACAGTCAGGCCAGGGGGCTGTGCAACCTGTGAACTGGCAAGCATGGGCTGGAGCCCAGCCAGAAAGCACTCTCCAAAAACATGTAGAGCCCCTCAAATCTAACTGTGCCTGGAGGTTAGCCAGGCTGCAGGCACCTCAGGAGACCATGGTCACAGCAGTCATTCTGGGGAAAGACACTGAAGGAAGGAGAGCCGGGGGCAGCAGCAGACGCCATGCTCACGGGTAGTCTGCAGGATGCTCCTGCAGAGCAGCAGGGACACAGCTAGGCTGCCCATGGGCACCAAACATGGCCCCACAGTAACTGCTCCATAATATTCCCAGAGTGGATGTGCAAAGCCAGACTGCATGTGTCGAGACTTTAGTGACAGAGATCTGGAAATGACTGCATCCACCTTCCATGGAAATGAAGCCTTCTGACCCATCTGGTTTTGGTCCTTCACCGATTGCTGTGACTCAAAGGTCTTCAGAGACATCAGTGGGGATCTGGGCCTTTGCATGGAAAAAGACAGTACACGCAAGGCTTCCATGGTTTCTAGCCCTGGCAGGTCTGTTTCCAATGGATCCATAGCCCATTGTAAGTATTTGCACTCACGTGCTGTGGAGTGGTCTCCAAATTCAGTTCTCGGTGTACTCAAGCAAACCATCATCGCAAGCAGTCATCACCACAGTTGTGACTAATTTCTGTTGCTGTCATGCGCAGCTTTAGGAGGAAAGCCAAGTACTGAAGCAGGGGGTAAAAGCTCTCCCAGTAGATGTTTCAGGCTGCCTTTCCCCGAATTCCTGAAACCTCACTTGCTGGGCAACGATCTGACAGCACAGGCTACCAAACGCACCATGGCTGATTCCACTGCAAAGCCTGCAGTGAGGAGCACACGGGACAAAACTGCCAAAACTGCCAAAAAGTGCTTCTGCTTCCCCCACAACACTTGTCAGATCTTTGTTTATCACCAAAAAGAAAAGGTCAGGAAATAGAATATTTTATGCGGTCATTTTGTTGTTCTTCCTCTGACTCCATGGACGAGGAGGGCTCACGATTCCCTCAGGCCGAAGGTCAGATTTTGTAAAAATAAGTTTTTATTGGTCGTGAAATGTTTCTCTGCTTTTTAAAAAATACAAATGAAGTCTCATGTGTTTCAGACAGCCGCCTAACAGTTTGCAGCTTAAACATAGCAAAGTAGCACCTGGTGCATGACAGTCAGAGCCACTGGGTAGAAACAGATAAAAATAAAAGTGAAATATATATTTAAAAAAAAAACCCACGCAAAAAGTAAGTAAGCTTGCAGAAAGGTCATTTAGTGTTGTGAAAAACAGAATTCATTTTTTATAACACAAGCATCAGCTTTCTTTTAGTGGAGAATTTGTAAAATGCTTCCTGTGCTATGATGATGAAACCCTATGCACTAATATTTAAGCACTAATAAACCTCCCTCTCACCTAGTTGGCCTAGATGACAGCTAAGGGGGATACAGTACTGCTGGCTGCTGCTCCTGCTCCTACCTGCCGCAACCAGGAGCTTTTTGTGGTCTGATTCTGCTGTACCATTATCTCTGCCTTAAGAAATGAGTCTTACCTGCTTACGCTAGCTTACAAGGCATCAGAGCCAGGCCCTGTGCAAATCTCTTTTATTGTCAATCCTCTACGTGTTTTACAAGGAATCCATTAGTTTTTGATTTGCAGGTCTCCACAAATCATCTTCATCGTAAATACTAAAATTACTGCATCGCTTGTAGTTTTTCTCTTGCCCATCTGGCAGGGCCTGATGCTGTTCTGCCAGGTAACTTCCAAGACATACATGTCAACAGCAACACTTTGGGGGAAACTAAACAAACGTAAAAAGATTGAATTAAAATCTTGATACGCGGTCTTTTGCTGGTGCTGTATGAAATCCCATCCTGCTGATTCACAACAGGTTCAGAAAACTCGGGGAAGCTGGGTACAGATTTTGGTCACGCGGTCTCAACTGATGATACCAATTTGTAAGAAGTTTTGCCCTTCAGCTTCAGTGTCCTTACATAGGTGTTTACTTCAATGTAATATCAAGCAAAATTGTTTTGGTTCAACTTCAGGAGGAGGAAATGGAGGGCGGGAGAAGGAAGACTGGTTGGGGTAAGCAGGCTGCAGGCCCATCCATTCACTCTCCTGGCGTCTTCAGTTCAGTGTTTTCTACTCAGCAATTGCTGGCTGCATCTCCCTGATGTGGCATAAGATTAGTAAGTCTTCTTTGTTTTATTAATTTGACCATTAAACCTTTCATGGTTCTAATCACCTTGATTACTTGAAAGATCAGAGAACACAAAATGATCAACAATTAAGGCTCAGTTCATCCACCTAAACACAGGTATTTACTGCCCCTGCGGGGCCCTAGGGTGTCTCACCTGACCTCTCCTGCTGGTCCCCAAGAATAGATCCGGGGGCATTTTTTGGCAGCACAGTGTGTGTCTCTCAGGACATTTCTAATGGCACTGACTGTGAAGCAACAAACTCAAATCCATGGATTTCACACACGTCCAGGGAAAGATGCCTGCTTTCATTTTAGTATTTAGCTTGTACTATGTTCCTAGTTTGCTGTTTCCATTTCAGACCTGAGAATGGGTTTGTGTGCCCCCAAAGTGTCCATTTTCCCCCATACCACTGCATCTAATGAAGGATTATACACCACCACCCCCTGGCCTTGCCCCTTTGTTTTTTTCAGCAGCGGCACGATGTCATCTTGGGACAGCTCTTTCCAGCTCAAATCCGCATCTACCTGCTTCTGCAGGAGCGAAAACGGGGCTGCAAAGAATATAAAAAAAACCCAAACAAAACCATTTGGACAGGAGCAAATATTCCTGGGAAAATACAGGAGAAAGTTGGAGGGAGGCAGAGCAGGACACAGGAGTTTTTAAGAGGCACGAATCCATGATAACCCCCTGATTAGCTTTGCCTGGAGAGTAGGGTGCCGGCGGGAGCAGCCGGTGGGTGCTGCCGGCTGCCCTCAGGCCCAGACCCAGGGGAGGGGGCAGCAGCCTATTAAAAAAATTACTACTTTTTTTCCTTGCATTTCATTCTTTTTTTTCTTTTTTTTTTCCTCCTCTGCAGCTTCAAAGAAAAACGATTTGCTCATTTGGCAATAACTGATGGGGACCGTGAATTACCGAGCTAGCCCCCAGCCTAGTGTTTATCTCCTCGCCAATAAATCTCTAAACTGAAGCAATGAAGCTAAGTACCGCTGCTATTTCTGCGTTTTATTTCCATATTAATCAAAACCCAAGCCCACCCCCGCCTCCTCCCCAGCCCCGCGTAGCTGGGGAAAAGCCGCTTGTCGGGTGAGGGGGACGGGGGAATCAGGGGGCAGGAAAGGCAGCCCGCAATTGGGGGAGTGAAATCGGACAGGGCCTGGGGGGGATTGGTGTCCAGTTTGTGGCAGACCCCTGGAGGTGGGGGCAGCGAGGTTCTCCGCTGTGGGAACTGGGAAGCACTGGGAAAGGAGGGAGAGCTGCTTCCCCCGGGGACGAAGAGCAGCAGCCACCATCCACCCAGAC
>NW_009260493.1:6263319-6265432 GCF_000687185.1 Egretta garzetta | reverse complement strand
AAGGGAAGGGAAGGGAAGGGAAGGGAAGGGAAGGGAAGGGAAGGGCCGTCCACTCCTGCCGCACCGGTGCAGGAGCCGGAGGGGAGGGACAGGAGCCGGAGACCTGAATTCCTGCCGAACAGACCCAAGTTTCCTCCCCTGCAGGGAGCGGGCGAGACACCTCTCCGGGGGCGCCTCCTCGCCGGCAGCACCGCATCTCCAAGTCGCTCAGGGTTACCCCACCCGACCCGTCGAAAGGAGAAGGAAACGGCGCCTCTGCGGATGCCCTTCCCCTTTCTCCTTCTCCACGGGCCGGGACGTGAAACCAGGGAGGCGGGAAGCCCGGCGTTCCACTCGCACCGCTCGGGGCACGGTGCTGCCAGAGAGGAGCCGGGGAACGGGGGACAGGACGTTTATCGCCCCTTTTCTGAGAACTCAAAACCCCGGCTCAGCCTCGTGCTGCTTCTCGGTCCCTTTTGCTGCGGAGAAGCCCGAAGCGGCTTCTGCACCTTTCCCCCACCCTTGCCCTGCGGCTGGAGAGGAGCCCGGGGTCCTGGGGAAAGCGGGGCAGAGCCCGGGGCGGCTGCGGGTGGCTGTACAATGCTTTGATAGTGTAAAGCACTGAGTGCTAAATATTATAAAATACATCTGTGGGGAGGAGGGAATTTCTCAGCACAGGACCTTTAATCAGCAGAGAGGCCGAAGCTGAAGATACTAACCAGTCGTACAGTACTTTGAGCACATGCCGAGAGCTTTTTGGCCTTTTTGTTGCAAAATAATGTAGGCCAGGCATTTCACAAGAGGCTCGTCATTTTGGGTACCTTGATTTTAAGGCCAATTAGGACTCCTTAAAGGAGGTATGGAGGGGTTATTAAACTACTACATATAAAGCACCCTAAGACAGCAATACTCAATATTCTTGGCTGGAAGGTTATGCTGTCACCATACAGAACCTGCCCAATTATTCCTTATTAGATTTTTATCAGTCCACAAAGTCCCATTTCTCTGACTTGGACATTAAGTAAATGAGTGGAACCACACCAAGGCTATGGAATAACAGGTGGTCTGCATTCGCATGCACTGACAAAGGACTTACTCTTCTCCCCGGTGGTGACACAGTACTTCAATTATTGCATTTCAGACAACCCTCATCACATGTTTGCCTACTTCATAAAAAAGCAAATCAACTTCTTGCATGTTTTTTCTCCTCCGTGAAAACTAAATCATCTGATTTATGTTTAGATATGATTGTTGGTATGTGTTCTACAAATGAACCTCCCCCCACTGACTTTAGTAGAAGTCTGGGATGACTAAGGGTCTCAGTGCTGGGAGCATTAGATTTAAATGGTTAAATTAAAATGTTATTACTCTTAAAAACAACTTTTCATTTCTTTTATTTCAAATGTTGTTGCAATGACATTCTTCCTAAAGAAATTACCTCATCAGTCTGGGGTACAGTGGTAGCGTAAAACCCCAAGCGAGATATAAGGCCTCTTTCATCATGGGAAATAAATTCAATATCCTCCAAATCAGTGTGCTGTGTTGGGTTCATGCCACCCCAGGGAGCATATTTAATAATATTACATAGATAAAAGTCTGTGTTTTGATACACTGGGTGAGATGTATGCTGTAGCTGGCAGGGCTAGCAAGCTCCTCATGCACAGCAGGTGTTACACATGCAAGGAGGCCAGGGGACCTTGGGAACCAGGGAATGAGAGGGACAGATCAGGGCTCACTACAGGAGGGAAGGGAAGGGAAGGGAAGGGAAGGGAAGGGAAGGGAAGGGAAGGGAAGGGAAAGGAAGGGGCGCATCTGCAGCATCTTTCGGTCATCTTGCAGAAGTACTGGAAGGACTTACTTCAGCGGTGGGATGGCTTTTTTACAACACGGTTCGCCAGTTCCGTATGTTTTCGGGGCAAATACACGTTCTCCGGACGATTTTCAAATGTTGGTGTATGCGTGCTTACGCCTGAGAGATGTATTCGGCTGCTGCAGCGTCGCACAGCCCGTTCACCAACACGACCGCCCGGAGGTGCCTTCCAAAAGCTGTTTCGCACCTCGATTTAAATCCACACATCCCCACACACACCCGCCCCCCCCCCCCCCCCTCCACCACCCGCGGCTCCCCCGCCCG
>NW_009260493.1:6262396-6263052 GCF_000687185.1 Egretta garzetta | reverse complement strand
ATCAAATACGGCGCCTTTTCTCGGCTTCCAGTCCCAGACAAAGGCGAGTCAGGCAGCTTTGTAATTCATTTTTTATTTTATTTGGAAATCTCATCCAGAAACACTGGTCAATAATAAATATATCGATAGTTATCAAGAATATATAAAAAATAAAGACACGGTGCTGTCTTTGAGGCCCCAACCAAAATCAAACGAATGAAGTGAGTAACAACCATTTTTTTCAAGCAAACGCCCGGGAAACCGTACCGAAAAGGAAATAAACAGCAACAAAGATTCCCGATTTAGTTACACACAAGTCACTGGGCTGGCAAGGGCCGACCCCGCATGCAAAAGCAAACCAAACCAAAATGAAAAAAAAAAAAACACCACCAAAAAAAGCAGCGAACCAGAGCGAACCCAAAGCCAACGGGAGATGTAAGCGGCGAGGACCAGCTGAATTAGCGCATTCACCGGGAGCAGGCGATGGGGGATGTGGCAAAACAGCCCCGCAGGAGGGGTGTGCTGCGTTTTGCACTATTTCCCCCTTTTCTCTTTTTTTTTCCCTTTTTTTCCTTTTTTTTTAAGCGGACACAGAAGGAAGCAGAAAAAGAGCCGCCAACAAAACCGCGTCGCAACCCAATCTGAGAAGAAAAAAAAAACCCAACCCAAAAAAAGGC
>NW_009260493.1:6260374-6261554 GCF_000687185.1 Egretta garzetta | reverse complement strand
CCCTGGTGCACGGTGCCGGCGGCGTGGGGCGGGTGCCCGGCGGAGTGTCCCACCGTGCCGCAGTGGAAGGCCGAGTGGTGCCCCCCGTAGATTTCCCCCACCAGCCTCTTCATCTCCTCCAGGGAGCTGGTGAGCATCAGGATATAGTTTCTGGCTAGCAGGAGGGTGGCGATTTTGGAGAGTTTTCTCACGGAAGGTCCGTGGGCGTAGGGCATCACCTCCCGCAAGCCGTCCATGGCGAGGTTGAGGTCGTGCATCCTCTTACGCTCCCGGCCGTTGATCTTCAGCCGCAGCTGCTGCAGGTCCTGCTCCGAGAGCTGCTTCTTGATTTTGTACTTGCTGCCTTCCCCTCCGGCCTTGGAGCCGTTCCTGGAGAGGCCTTCCCCGGACATCTTCTGCACCAGGTCGTTCTGGGTGGAGGAGACGGAGTTGAGCCGGCTGTCTTGGTGGTGGTGGTGGTGGTGGTGGTGGTGGTGGTCTCTCAGGTACATCTCATCCATGTCTGGCGAGGAAGCTCTGCTGGAGACAGAGCTGGAGTCAGAATTCATTGTATTCGGGCTTCTGAGCAAGAAACTCTTCCCTGCTCTGGAGGTGGCGGACCGAGACAGCTCCCCTTCAAAAAGCAACGAAAACGCAACAAAAAAAGAAATAAACGGACGGCAGGCTCTGCCAGCGAAGGGCTGGAAACGCTGGAGGAAGAGGGAAAAAGCCCCTCAGCCCCCTCTGGCACCGATCTCTCCTTGCTCCCTCTCTCCCCCGGCTACTCAGCGCGTTTACAGGATGGCTAGTTAGTGTGTGCTTGGACTAACCTCAGCCTGGAAAAGAGGGGCTTTTATAGAGCCGCAGCAGAGAGCAGAGACAAAAGGAGCCCTCCTATGTATAATGCTCTAGTTAGGATGACGTGCCATTATTCAGGGCGGTGCGCTTTGACTGTCCCATTTAGCAAGGACCCCTATTCATATTCATTGTGGTGCCACCCGGGACACCTCAGCCACGGACCATCAGGAGTCAAGGAGACACAAAACCCCTCTGATTGACACCGCGCACTCACCGCTCCGTGTGCGCGCCATCTCCTCCTCCCCCTGCCCCTCATTTCCAATATAAAACCCCATCCCGTCTACAGCGGGGAGGGCAAGGGGCTGCGGGGGGCTGCGCGCCTGCTCGGGGCCGGCCAGGAAAC
>NW_009260493.1:6257777-6258081 GCF_000687185.1 Egretta garzetta | reverse complement strand
CTCCGGCACCATGGCCGGGCGCGTCCAGCCTCCCCCGCTGCCCGCCTTTGCTGCTTTTGCTTTGCTGCCGCTGGAGAGGGAGGGAGAGAAAGAAGGAAGGGAAAGAAAAAAAGGAAAAAAGAAAAAGAGAGTGTGAGAGAAAGGAGAGGAGGGAGGCGAAGAGAGAAAGAAAGAAAAAGAGCAAAAAAGAGAAGAAAAGCAAGAAACGTTAAGAAAGAAGGAAAGAGGAAAGGTCTCGGCGCGGCGGAGCGGTGCATGGGAAGCGCCACCCGTGGGCGCAGCCGGGTGGCAGGAGAGCCGCTTG
>NW_009260493.1:6251063-6257441 GCF_000687185.1 Egretta garzetta | reverse complement strand
CCCACCCCCTCCGCCCCCGCCGCCGGCAGCAACGAAATTAACCCCGGGAATCAGACAACCGAATGTTTTCCGAACCGGGGAGTAGGAGAAGGGCGAAAACGGTGGCTGAGCGGTAGCTCAATCGAGTTCACACGCCCTCCCCCCCGCCTTTTGGTTCCCGTTTTCATAAGGGCAGAGAGATTTGGTGAGGGAGGGAAACGAGTTTCCTCCGGATGTGCCTTTTCCGAATGTCGGGGTTTTAATTAATGGATGCACTTTAAGGCGGTCCCCGGTTTTGAATTCTCGTAGAGTTTGGTAGGGAAAATGCGTGTGCTTTTCTCCCGCGTAGCGGTACTGCGAGGGAATACCCAGCCGTGCGCTTCCCCGGGCTTTGCTGACCCGGCCGGCGGCGCGGAATCGGATTCGTGCTAACGAAGACCGGTTAAATCAGTATTCCGCATTTTTCCTGCGGGTTTATTAGAAGGCTAATAGCTTTTATGGTTTACGGCTATTCGCTCCTGCTGTCTCTGCCTGCTTTGAATTTGATTTGGACGTTTGACAACCCTGTTTTCAGCGTAAAACTCGTTAGAAATGTTAGCACTACAGCGAGGTCGTTGTCGATCCTGCTCGGGAAAGCCAGACCGCTGCGGGCTCCGTGCGGCCAAGGGGTCCTGCGGCACCGCGCTGGGTGCCGCAGCCGAGATTTGGTTGTTTCTAAACGGCGCTCGCTTCGTTTTAGAGAGGATGGCTGAGGTTCCCTGGCCGCATGCTGGCTTGGCTCAAGATGCGGAACTGCATTACCTTTAAATTGACGGTGTAGTTCAGGTCGCTGGTGTCTCGTCATCTGACACCTGGACATCCCCGAAGTGAATAAGCTGAAAGAGCGTTTTAATGCTTGCGTTTGCCACGCATCTGCTTTCCAGAAGTAGGAGGGCGATGCGAGGGAGATGCCGAGCTTCCTTCTGGCTGGGAAGGGGTGAGCAGGCTGTCCCGCAGTCAAACGCCCCAGCCAGATAAACCCGGAGACGATATTCCCCCTCTCCATTCATATATTTCCCAACTCGTTGGCAGCAAGGGCTGAGGACGCAATTTCCCCCTGTTTATTAAATATGAAACTGGAGCCCTTCCTCGGACCTTTAAAGTATCCTGGAGGATGACGACAGGATCGGGCCCACCCCGGGCACTGCTGCTGGGGAGAATATAACCTCGGAGGAAAGAACTGCTGGCCACTCCGGTACAGCTAATTAAGGATGGCATTTTATTTTCTGTATTTAAATACCGATTTACAAAACTTCTGGGAAAAAAAATGGCATAAAACCTTAGTGATAAAATTTAAAAGGTCAAAGACTAATTAATTAGAGACATGCAAATTGTTAATCCTGATATATGACATTTGCTACCAAAAGCCTGAAATTGGTTTCCGTAAACAATAAAAACCACTTAATCAACAGTTTGCATTTAATTTTTTTTTTCTGTAGCGAATGCACCTGAAACTTGCATTTTATTTAGAGAAAAGATTATAGAAAATCAGTCTGAATGTTTCTAAAGCTATCGGACATGCCATGGTATTAGTCAACTGTGAAATATTTTGCTGTCCTTGGAATTTAAGAAGACAAAAATCCATCAGCGCAGTTGAATATGCATCCATTAAATAGTTTATTTTCAGATGCTTGGTAAAACTTGCACTACCTTCAAAATACAGCCCCAGAGCTGAGACCGTGACGCGCATTTCCCGTATGCGGAGCTCAGACGGCGGTGCACACTTCACGTATGCAGAAGGGGCTAAACCCGGCGTTCCTGGCAAACAGACTTGTCACATCCCTTGGAATCGCGGCTGCCTTGTCACTGTGTTGGAGGATAAGAATGCTGCTCAAAGGCCTGTATTTATTTTTTCTTTTGCCTTTACATTCTGGGCCCATATTCTCACCTAAACCACTAATGTTCTCAAAGTTTTCTTTGTCTGTCTGTCTGGCCTCTCACATCACTTACAGTTGTTTGCACTCTCATTACCGTGAACTTTCTCCATCTACTACACTTGATATCGAAACTCACCCGCTGGCTTCCAAGAACCCTCTCCCTCACGGCTTTAGTAGAAGTTTGATGATTACTGAGTTAGTCTTGAAGTCACGTATCCTATTTAAATATCAGCTATAAACAAAGTGGGAGACGGACAGAGAGTACGTGAGAGCTCCCCCCACCCCGCCCTGCTCCCCCCAAATCCTCCCCATCCGAAATTCCAGATGCACTGCTTTTTAGTAAGCTTCTCAAATGTTTAAAGTTGTCTTAGGCCAGAGTGAAAACATTGGTGTTATAACAACCAAAGACTGAAAAATATTGCCATCTCAGAAACAAATATGTTTAATGCAATTTATTTTTCACAGCTATGGTGAAAACAAATAAAGCCATAGAAATTATTGAATAACTCTTCCACTACACACTGGAAAGCAGGGAAGGCTCACTAAAGAGCATGAAAAAAAATCCTTGTCTCATTTTGTATCTCAATTTTAAACAATGCCTGTCTCAAGTGAATATTTACGGGTTGTTAATAGGCTAGTACAAATTCTAGAAGACACAACAAAAATTATCTGCAGTCTATTCACAAACCTTTGCCATGTCCCAGTGTTTGGGGATGGGCGTACGGACTGCCTTCGCCACCCTTGAATAGAACTCTATTGTGCGGGCTTGTTCCATTGGGATCAATGGGACGACATGTACAATGAGATGCTAATGAACACCAGAAACGATGGTAAAATCTGGCCCTGCTAAGGCGTAAGACTGTTTTTATAAATCACTTCTGAGCCTCTTGCTATACTGCTTTTAGCTGAGCTGTTGAGACTTCAAATGTTCAGGGAGGCTTTACTATATGAAATAAGGTTTTTTGCATCATTTAAATCACATTTTTCCACCCTTACAATTTGAATCACTCTCCATTCTCATCTTGTTTAAACTTGCGGCTGAAATGAGGCAGCCCATTTTCAGTGGCAATCATATGGTTAATGTAAGCACGGTTCCACAAATGGAAAATAAAATACACTGGAGGAAAATAATGTCAAGCACAAGTAGAAAAGAGAAGAACGATGGTCAGAAAGCAGGCACATGGGAAAGGATGGTGTTGGCAGTGTGTAGCCCAATGGTCATTGCTCCACCACACCTGCAGACCCACCCCCACCCCCCCTTAGTCTTTGGAAATGTTCATGTCTCACACAAGGGGGCCAACAGGCCTAACCTCATCTCGGGGAAGTGGGACTGCAGGGGGAATTGTGCCAGGTGAGCGCTTGTGCCAGGCACAGGCGTGCGGTGCTGTGGGGGCTGGTGGCTGCAGGGCCCATCAGTGCCCTTGCTTGGTCCTGCAGTTCTTCAGCCTGGAGTGGAAAACCTACAAACCTATGGATATAAAACTGGGAGCCCCTGACTCCTGGGGGCTTGGAGCAGGCTTAGAAGTGCTCAGACACAATAGTAACAGTACCACCTCTTGAAAGACAGAGAGAGGGAGAGGAGACCGGGTCCACCAACACCCATCTTTTCTCATCAGCTCACGGCAAAGGTTAATTATTAACTATTGAAACACTGACGAACTGTGGTGTTTGTTTGCTTATTATGAGGCCTGTCAGAGCCAGAACCAAACCTTACTGAAGCTGACTGATGTCTCTCGGTTTCAATAGACTCAGAGGTCAGGCCCCTAAAATTCAAATTACCAGTGCAGTTCCTTGCAATAAAGAATCAGTGAGTACTGTAAGGAAGGGCTTAATTACTCCAATGAGATCATTTAGTTTTTAAACAAAAATGCTTTAATTGGGGGCAGGCCCTTTCATATTTGTTTCCCAAGAAGGAAATTGATTAGCAAACTGTTAATAATAAGCTCTTAAGAGAGCCCATGCCAGCCATAGACACCAAGCTCAGCCAAGGGAGCTCACAGTTTCTTTTCAGGCACTGATGCCGAGCAAAACTGTTTTCAGGGAAGGACCTGTGAGTGGAAAGCAAGCTGCCTTCTCTAGTTTGCTAATACCGCTCCCATAACCACTTCACCTGTTAGTCTTTTGCACCTGAACCAAAGATGAATGTCCAGTAGCAGCAGTTTTGTGTATCCAGATCCAGCCTGAAGCCGTCATCTTTTTCCTTGTCAGGAAGACACTTCCTTGCAGGGGTGCTTAGCTGGCTGGCTCCCTGGTAAAACCTCTATCTCCACGTGGAACTCGGTGGCTTGAGACACTGTCAGCAAATTTAATTTGGGAGAGGAAATACACAGGACATGAATGATTCCTCGGTGGAGGTTAGTGCCCTGAGACTTCTGCCTGGCTGTCGGAAATGCTGCTGGCTGGGAGCGTGGGATAGAATGGGATCTCGGGAGCTACAGCCCCTTCTTAGCCAGCTTGCACATGGCAAAACAAGCAGGCGGCACTGCTCCTGCGATAGCCCCTTTTTTCTTTCAGGTATTTTGTAAACTCAGGGGAGGTGAGAGCTCTACGGTTCTCCCAGGCACAAAGAATATCACCTGGAGTGGGATGACACACACGCGAAACAAGGAAAATCCTTTGCTTCTTAATTGCCAGAACACCATTTTGCACAAAGGTCAATAAACATTTTCTCTCATCCACTCATCAGTAGTGCAGCGTCCTTGTGGAAACATCAGTGATCTGTCACCCTCGCTAACAACTACTACCTGTAGTTCAGTGAGACCAACAGACCCCCAGAAAGATGGATTTGTTGAGACGTGCAAAACCTTCACTGAGGGGAGTACTGTGTACATTGGTAAGACAGATGGGACAGACTGGGCAACAATAAGCAGAACGATAAAAAGTAGAGGGGAAAAAGCAAGAAATTATATGTATTTTTAATTTTATAGCTCTGTATGACTGATTTTCACAGCTTCAGTGGAAAGTAGTTATTTCTACCACTTCTGAAAATGAAATTAAATTTAAAATGAAGTTTATAGGTATATGTGTTTTGGGTTTTCTTCTCCATATTGGCGGTTCCTCTTCTCCACCGCTGACAGGCACCTGAAATGGATAATCAGTGTGTTGCAGCTCCAGATTTTGCAGATATTGCTACCTTTTTCCTAAATTGCAGAGGCCCAGTCTAGCATCATTAGTGTATGTGAACTATTCAGAACTCCCTGAGGATTTGGGAAGCATATACACACCTTCCTGCTTTTCAGTATTTTAAGGGTTTCCACCTATCTGAAATCCTACCGCCACTTGTAAACAGCAAAACTTTGTCACTTACCAGTATCACCAGAATTTGTACACCTAGTTCCTTTAATCTGAATGTTTGTGGCACCCCCTTTCCCACGCATTTTTATTGAAGTAAGATTTGGACTTGCAAAAATGGCAAGTTAACAAAATATTAACTCAAACTTGGCCCGTTTTATTCACGACAATAAAGACCCACTGGGCTTTATACTGGCTTAGTCTGTTATTAGTAGATTAATATTAAATTTATTGACTTCAGCTAATACTCACCCAGGATTGACTCACCCTTTTAAAGATAAAAGTAAATGGAAATCATTAAGATAGTATCTTTGGTATTTCAGCAACTTTTCTGTTTCCTTCAGCCTATTTCATGTGCTCTGAAATTTCATTTCTGGGCTGAAAATTGTAAAACAGATATATACTTATTGCAAATAAAAAAAAAATCACTTAAAAATATTCTGCAGGGTATGAAAAACTTTCCTTTTTTTTTTTTTTCATCTGGTTGTATGTTCTTGTCCCTTATAAGTCATAGCAAACAATATAGTGTTCCACGGGAGCTTTTATCCTAGTGAGCAGAAAGTGAGCAGAAAGACTGAACAAAAGAATGAATGAATTAATTAATGGATGAATGTATTAAAAACAGGCTCCACCTGCTCTGCTCCCAAAATCTCTCACTATACTGCAGAGAGGTTTGTTACACTGACTGATAGCAAAGCCCTCCTCTGCATTTTTGAACAATATGATTTGTTCACATCCAGAGTGATTGCCAAAATGCAAACTACGTAACATAGACTGTGCTTTTGCTGATGCATCTAATACCAGGAAAGCACCACTGCCATTGCCCTAAAGGCAAGGATGGAGGCAGTCTATCAAAAACAGAAAGGCAAAAAGCAGATTTTTCTATCACTTTATCAGAAATGTCTAACACACTTGTTCAATCTTAAGGGCTTGCCTCGCCCGCATGAACTGTTCATTTACATGTGAAGGTGCTAACTTAGTGTGAAGGTTCTAACTTAGTATGAGCAAAGGCACTCGTTTAAGAATTCTGTGCCTTTATGCTCTAAACCCAGTGATGCTTCCTTGTCTTCCAACGACAGACAAGAAATATGCTAACAAACTGCACAGGGGGAGGACATTGATTTGCCTACCAAACCCCAGCAGAGATTGCCACAAGTTTGCAGGAGGGCTGCTCTGAGAAGACAAGCAGGGA
>NW_009260493.1:6225281-6250955 GCF_000687185.1 Egretta garzetta | reverse complement strand
TGCTGGGTGAAGGGGGGGTGGGATTTGAGCGTGTCCCCCCCCAGACAAAGAGCCCTGTCCCCCGCAGGAAGGTGCTGAAATGCAAAGCAAGCTCCCAGCTCCTTTTCTCTCTCTTGGTGGCATTTGGAAGTGTAAAGCTTTGAATACCAATTGCTTGAACTGGACATATGTGAATCTCTTCTAATCCTACTAATCCCGTCCCCAAGTGCTTCTTTGTATGTGGAGGCAACACACATAGATCTAAGTGAAAGTGGCCGTAATCCTGGAAATGTGGAAAAATGTCCCAGTGTGGGAGTTGGGAGAGGGAAAAGCTCCCTAGCAGAGGGGACCCGCTGGAAGAGCATTGTGTCTGGGGGGTGAGCAAGGGGCAGCTTGTGGGGGCAGGGAAGGCACGAAGGAGAGCTCTCACCTTCCCTGAGCTGCGAGGAGGAAAGCAAACCCACCCAGCGGGAAAGCTCCCTTGCAAACAGCCCTCGCACACTTGAGCAAACCCGCAGAACTGAGACAAAGTTTCCGAATGCTGGGAAATTCACCCACCGGCAGCTTTCAGCAGTGTGAGCTCAGCAGGCTAGGCGCTAATGTGCTGACTTCATTATTTCCCAACCTCGCCCCGCTGAATGGCAGATTTGTTTAGGGAATGGTGAGCTACTGCTCCATCCTTCCCTGGGCACTGAGGTGGGGAGGGAAGCTGGGATCATGGCCCCAGTCAAGGGCACAGGCTCTTCATCTTATGGGGGACCCTTTTCCCTGGTGCAGAAGTGAGAATCGGGCCACGCAAGCAGACGTCTTTGCCAAACATCTAACCAGGCAGCAGAGAAGTCAGCTCGCAAGTGACCAGTTCTATTATTCGCTCAGCTTCTCTGAAAATTGGTTTCAGGCATCAAGTCCTCCAACTGTATGTAGGTAAAAGGATAGAGATGGGTGAAGTTTCTATGTCTTTGATTCAATGCTGAAACCTCAGTGTTTGACTGGGCTGTTACTTAAAATTAACACCCACACAGATACTAACAAACCCTACGGGTTTTCCGAATATACAAGTCATATAATTCAGCCATGCGAATTTCCCAAATGTCAGACAGCTAATTTACATTTTCTTGGCTAGTCACCGAATAAAGCGTGTTTATACCCCATGGTAGATAGTGTACAAGGAAATTAATCTGTTTTTTTGTATGTGCTTTCAAAAGATTTTAAAATATGGAGCAATTGATAACATTATTTGCCAGCCAAATCTTTATTTTCCTTAATAAATCTCTAGATAAAACCATGTTAGGTAAGAAAATCTAAGGCTATATATTCTCTGGGAGTTGACTTTTTTATTACCTCACCAGACTTTGTGCTTTCATAAATAAGTGTCAGCTGAAATTAACCTGCTGTTTAGAGATAGTATAAAGCATCCCAAAATCAGCCTGGGGACTGGGAGTCCATTTTTTTCTGCACATGAACCTCCTGAATGTCACAGGGACAGAAAATGAGGATAGATCCTTAACTTTGCATGGATAAAGCAGTAAGATTGTCTCTGGGAAACATGCTAAGCCAAACCCCACACTGCACTAAAATAACTTCATTAACAAGAAACAGCTCAGGGAAGAGTTTTGCCGTGTGCCTCAGAGAACACGTAGGGTGAAATAGGATGAGAATAAAACGCTAGCTAAGCCTAGTACCTGTGAAGCTGTGTGGACTTGACCCTGCTTGCCATGTCAAAGGAGGTTGTAGTGAGGTGGGTGTTGGTCTCTTCTCCCTGGTAACAGGCGATAGGACAAGAGGAAATGGCCTCAAGTTGTGCCAGGGGAAGTTTAGGTTGGCCTTTGCGAAAAATTTCTTCACAGAAAGGGTTCTCAGGCACTGGAACGGGCTGCCCAGGGAAGTGGTCGAGTCCCCATCCCTGGAGGTATTTAAAAAACAGGCAAACGAGGTGCTTAGGGACATGGTTTAGTGGTGGAGTTGGCATTGTTAGGTTAACGGTTGGACTTGATGATCTTAAAGGCCTTTTCCAACCTAAATGATTCTATAATTCTATGATTCTAAGAACTGTTACCAGTCTTGGCATTCAAGCGGAACCGCTGATACCGCACCTGTGATCTCCTCTGATTCCAGCAGTGCCGTCCTGCCTGCAGCTTGGCCAGCATGCCCTTCCATGGGCTGGCACAGGACAGGGCCTGGCAGAGCCCAGCCCGTCAGGGCAGAGAAAATCCCTGGGGTCAGGATACACTGGCATACTTGTCCCCTTACTTTAGACCACCCAACCAGGGAAGAGAAGGGAAACAATTTGTCCATAGGGAAGCTGGCTTCATTTGTATTAAATGGCCCTGTGGCCCACAGGTGCCTGTGGCGCTCACTCCCACAGGGTGCTGTGCATTTTACAGGTGAAGCGAGGGGATTTTGATTTCTGAAGGCCTCACACCCAGCTGCCCTCCTGCCGGCAGGCCTCCCCCGTGCCCTGGGGTGCGGTGGGGCTGCAGTGGGCTCAGTGCCTGTGTCCTGCCACCAACCCCTCCACTGCACTCGAGGTGCCCACCAGCCCAGCCCCACAGATGGCAGGGAGAGGTCTGGGGTGGCCTGGCACCTCCCCGGGCCAGTCTGCGCTGAAAACCTGGGGCTGCTCAGCCCTCACAGCCCATCTTGCTCCATACTGTGAGTGGCTCATGTGGCCATCCCTGAGGGCTGCCTCAGGGGAGCAAAGGATTAACCATGTCCCCTGGCCAAGCCCCAGGACAGCAGCCCCTGCCTGGGGGCACCACAGGCCCTGTCCCCAGCGCCAAGCCCGAGGTTGCCTAGCAACCCAGACCTGCCTAGCAACCAACTGCCTCACAGCCCTGGCTGGTGGCAGCCAATTGGAGTGTCCCGATGGCCCAAGCCAGGCAGCTGGTGCCATTTTGTCTCTCAGTGCTGGGAGGTGTGATGGACCCCAGGCTGTCCCTGGGCCATGAGGCCAGCAGGCAGGGGGCGGTCCATCCCCCTACTGCTGGGGTCCATGGCCCCCCAGAAGAGGTTGGCCACTGCTTGATGGGCAGAAGCCACAGCCATGGGGTGATCCAGGCCAAAGCCAGTTGGCCATTTCAGGCCACAATCGATGAAGCCCTCAGCCTTTCTCACGCCCCGGCCAGTCTGCCGGCACGTGCGGTGCCGTGGTCTCCTTCAGCTGCTGCTGCACATGCCGCGGCTGCTGGCACCTTCCCATTTCCTCCCCCCCTGACTTGCAGGGGTGACTCCTCTGTTCCAAGGCCATTTTGAGCTGGCCCCAGTGGTCTCCACAGTCTCAGCCCATGCAGAGCAGTGGCAGTGGGGTCTGAGCAGCCCTCTGCAGTGTAAAACAAACGCTGTGTGGTGCTCAGCTGGAAATCGGCTCCCGTGTGTGAAATGGCAGCAGGAGACTGCCCGGAGCTGGAAACATGCCTCGAGTTGCACCGTTTGTTCATGTTAGCATGGTCCCCAGCGGCACTCAGGCTTCAAAGGCCAAAGGATTAGGCGTTCGTTTAGTCACTGCCCAGTTAGCTAAGACAGGCCCTCGAACATGGCTCCAACCAAAGGCCCATTCGTTATGAGATGATAGTTGGTAACGGTGCAAGCGAGGTAAATATCAAGTCACACCAAGCCAAGGCAAATCTGCATTGTTCAGTGGTGGGAATACAGGACGTGGGGCAAAACTGGCTTGGTGTCAGGACAAGATTTAACAGGCCTTTCCAGAAGAGCTTCAAATGCTGGTTGGCAAAGGGCTGTGCCTGGCAGAGACCTGAAGGGTAGGACAGTGCAGGTGTCACCATGCCAGCCTCAGCCCGTCATGTAGCTGCGCAAGTCAGGGCAGTCCTGCCAGTGGAGCAGTTCTCATTTGCAAACACATCTGTGCTATACACACTGAAATGTGTCAAGTCTAGATGTTGCTATCTCTGCTTGTCTACAGTCATGTTGGCACAATGTTCAAGCATGGGCAATTTTTTTTTTTCCTAATACTGCCATAAATACAGGCTACATAAGCTATGATCCTCCTTGTCATTTTGTTGTCTCTGATGGATTCACACAAGCTAGGGATATGACCCTATTTCTATAATCTGCCCCAAATGCCAACAATTAGAGTCTGTTTCAGTTTAAATCAATGAAGCATTAATATCTTTAAAACAATTTAGTTTCAAATGGTTGCAAATGCAATGAAGAGACGTGGCACCCTGTAGGCTGAAGAAAAACCATGGAAATCAATTGGGTGAATTTGGAATTTAATATTTACTGTTGGGATCTACACAAATTCAAGAGCCAAAGGCAAGATTAGTTGGATTAGTGCTTCAGTGGTCCTTCATTATCCATTTCTCCCTCAGTGACATGATTTGTGTCTTCAGTTAACTGTGCTTATTAAATGAAAATGACGAAGGATTGAGGCAAAAGTACCTATGTAGAAGGAGGGTGTTGGATCTTGCTAATCTTGTTTAGAACGTTACTGCATTTCATTACATAGGAAATTTCACTGAGCTTTCCTACATATTCTTCCAGGGTTAAGTTTCAGAGCCTTACTCTGTCATAGGAAAATGCAGAAATGTATTACACTTCAGTTACTTGCCAGTCAGAAAGTGGAATCAGGTCCACCTGAACACAACATTTCTGAGCACAGACCACACTTTGCTTCCTCCAGTCTACATTGCTTCCTAGGCTGTGATAACAAGTGGAGATCTACTTGTATGTAAGAGGATTCCAATCTGCCTCATACAGGGGAGAAAGGAGCCCCACAACAGTGTGAGTTCAGGCCTGGCTCTCCTGCAGATGCTCTCAGTGCTATGCCAGTTTTACAGCTGTCTTGTACAAGGAGGTGCTGATGCACTGGAGAATCAGGCTGCCGCTCTGGAGGGTGAACATCTATCTGTTCAGACTATGTCGTAGAAAAGTCAGAGACATGTCAATAACTTGAACTCAGCATGTTTTTCTCTTGATATTGGAGCACTAGCTGATGTGAACTGTGAGGTTGGATCCGGTCACCGAGTAAGAAGAGGGAAGTGGATTTGCATGTGCCACAGGCAATACAGGGGACATGACGCCGACTCAAGCCTCCAGTTAAGTCTGCAGCTGAATCAGAAATCATCCCATCCATTTACTCATTGTGCAGGCAGAATGTATGTCCCAGGGCACATTTCAAACCGCCTTTTAAATAGCCTGTTAAACCAAAATAAATATGACCACGTTACTTTTTTAATTTCTCACTGTTTCAAACCAGGTTTAATTAGGCACACTGCAACCTTGGAAAAATCTAAGGAACAGGGAAGTGATATTGATTCTTTATTATCACTTTAATTGTCTATTCTGATGTGTTAAAACTGAAACAATCTTCCAGCTGCAATGTCTAATGAACTCCAAGATCAAACAAGATCTTGCTAATTATGGAGTTAATGAGGACAAGTTCACAGGCAGAGTTAAGTTAGTAATTACATGTTTCAAAGCATCTTGAAGCTCAATAAGATCTTCATTTGGTGCCATAATGGTATACATTTTGCATTTCTTCTTTCTGTAACATGTTACAGAAGGGCACCCTATGTATGGTGTATGCTGCTAATCATGTGCAAACAGCACAAAGCAGACTTCCATAAATTAAGATACTCGCTGTTTATAAATCAACTCAACATTGAAATCTCATTTACATTTTTGCTATCCCATGTAATGTGTTTACACACAAATAATGTCAGCATTAGCATGGGAGGGGGATGAATTTAAATTCCACAGCATGTTTCTGAAGCCAAACCGTCAAGGAAAGGCAATCAACATTTTAAATGAGCATACAGGCAACTAGATTTTCAAAAAAGAGCACTACTAAATCAGGCCTTTGAACCCACAGCAGCAAAATGAACCTTACAGCTGTAGCCATTTCAAGGGAATGCTGACACTGGACATAGGTGGGACAGGGCAACCAAAGCAGTGCTATGTTTAAAGCAAGTTATTCTTGGTCCTGCCAGGAAAGCTTGTATCTAAAAAATATTTTTTCTAGGACTTTTAGTAATCAGAGTTTATTCTCTGTTTATCTCCTGCTTTCCCAAGTTTTTCTTGTAAAATCGATGGTGGCCTTGGACTCATAGCTGTACTTTCAGTCCTTGCTCAATAGACGCCCCTAAAGGCTCTGCAAGATTTGTAATTGAAAAAATCCATGGACAACCAGATTGCTGCACCTGCAGTTGCCTAGTGCAAGCAGCAGCAGTTTGTTGCAGTGGCAAGAGTCTGACTGCATCCAGCAAATAACCATGCTGGATTAAGTAATCCATTTCATCTGCCTTGCATTAAACAAATCATGTCACATGGAAGTAAAGATCATCTGACAAGATGTTGTGGTTGCTTTAGATCTCACATACTAGGGCCAAGAACAGTAGAGCGGGAGATACTAGGTACAGGCTCAGGGAGAGCACCAATGCCCATGAATCCCTACAATGTCCAGGCAGGCAGTAGGGCCTATGGTAATGCTGAGTAACACACCTACCTCTTGGTTTAGAACTGCAAATGTATATATTATTTAATGTTTCTTTTACAAGTATGTGGGAGATACATCTCCATTCAAAGAAGTGGAGAAGTCCAGCTGCACATCACTGAGGTGCAATTTTACTTTTTCATCAAATTTGTTTTTATACAATGTAGTTCTTCAGATTGTGGTTATGTGAGCCATTTTTTGGCATCAGTCCTGATTTATTTGATTCTTTCTGCTGCATCACCTTCTCCACTATGCTACTACAGCTGTTCACGTGACCCCTACAGCAAACCACAACAAGGAACTGATCTGGGTGAGAAATAAAAGGTTATTTTATTTTTCTGGATTATTTTTCAACCAGATTAAAGTCCTCATTTACCACAGTGCTACAAACCCCATTGTGCTGACACGGGAAGGGACAGACTGGAGTTGAAGTAGAGGTGTAAAGAAAATTTGGAGACAGGGCAACTGGAGGTGGTTTAAACAGCACTGCCACAGTACATATTACAGTCCCAGTTTACTGATTCAGAACATACTTCCTTACCCCAAACTGAAGACAAAATCCTGTTTCTTAGCAACTCTCAAGACACGAATGAATTTTCCAACCTGTGCTTTTCTCCAAAGTGGCATCACTCGGGACCCCAGCATGAGATCTGGGGAGCTACCTGCTACTTAGTCTGCAAGCTAAGCTCAAATTAGATCCATATTTAAACAGAGTATTTAGAAAATAATTTTTCAGAAACTCATAGGTGTGATGGCAATGTTAAGATGCTTTCATCTGTGGTCAACTGACATGGCGCAGCAGTTTCTACCCTTTTGGCTACGTTTCATTGGGAGGTCGGTATTCATGTCAATTTGGAGCTCAGGATAGAAATTAAAAAGTGCAACGCATCACTGAAGTTTCCCTGACTTGCGCCCGTTGCCCACATAGGCTTAAACCAGTCCTCAGAGCAATTTCTTACAGCTGCTTTATGGCCTCCTGTCCGACTGCACTGCATTGCATCCTTCCTCTGCCAGCACTGGCAAAGGGAGGCAGGACAGCTCTCGCACCGCTCTCTCCCTTGCTGCTGCTCCCCTTTGCTGCCCAGCGCTCGGCTCCCTGCCGTTTCTGCTAACGGGTCTGGTAGGGTTTCTCTTGGCCACCCTCGCTTCCTCAGGCGAATTGGTTTCTATTTCATGGGAGGCTTGGCATCTGCAATACATATCCCTGCAGTCCCCTCTGACCACGGAGGAGGATACAAGGTGCCTAGTTCAGCCTCTCTCAGCATTGCTACAAGCTATCTTAGGCACATTTTCATTCAGCATGCTGGCTGTTGTTCCTCTTGTTCTGTGGTGCAACACTCTTCCCCGGGCCTGGTTTGAAGAACTTAGACCCCTCACCTGAGGCTATGAATATCAGGGAGAGGAAAATCACTGAGCCTGCAGCGTAGCAGTACCAAGGGTGAACATCTTGTTCCTTGTGTGGATATAGCTTTCAAAAATGGCTCTTAGAGTTAGAAATACAAAAGGCTCCTGAAGAAGCTCCTGAGTCAGGGAAAAACTGTGAGATCATACTGGGCAGAGCAACTTTTTGATTTTGTGTTATGCTTGAAAAGTCTGTATGGGCAAAAACTGGTGCGGCATGACACCAGCCCTTCCTAAGCTGAGGAGAGAACTGGCTGGCTAATGGATGGGAATCTTTATCCTGTTACTTCCTCATGGAACTGAAAAATCCTCTAACAAAATTTGAACCAGAATTATCTTTTTCCCTATAGCACAAATTCTAACTCTTCATTTTGTTAGCTTTGTAGACAGTTGTGCAACAAGTCTTTTTAAGCGGTCCCTCAATGGTACCAAGGGTTTTCTTATACCACTTAAAATGGGGAATATTTTCCCATCCTACGTGGTCTTTGCTTTCCATTCCTTTCAATGTGATTTCTGCTTTGTTCCTTTTCTCTGCTAGGAGACAATAATGAGGTTCACACACCTTCTGCTCTGGTGCTTGGAAATCTACCCCGGGTTTAGCTCAGCTGCAGCGAGCTGAGAGGTTTCCCCTTGCATGCCGCCAATTTTCAGTGCGCTCATATGTGGCTGACGCGGTAGGGGGCTAATCCCAACAGCAAACATTATACTCTTTCCGTACTCACTTACACTTTGGAATCAAGGGTAAAAAGTTCTCTTTGAAGCCCCTTCTCTCTGAATGGTCTGGCAAGCTAACGTGGACTTCCCAGTCTCTGGCCAGAATTCAAATGTACCGCAGTGCAGCTCAGTGACTGTAGCAATTGTCCCAGGCCCTCCCAGCACACCAGTCTTCCTGTGGCACGGGATCAGAAGGACATGCTTCTTTTTCAAGAAGTAGGAAGCTGTTTATTTAAGCACAGCTGCAGCCAACATTCTTGAGCAAAGTTTACCCACAGTGAATTTGCCTATTTTTATCAGTTCGCTGTCTCCAATGCCTTATGTTGCAACACCCACCATTGTGGAAACAGAAAATAAGTGATTTAATGAAATTATTTCTGATCACTGGACATAGGTTGAGCTGGCAGCTCTGACCAGTGGAATAATGTTCAAAAGCTCATGCCTTTTTCCATTTCAATAACAATAGAGACACATTCTGTGCTCAATCTGGAAACAAATGTTGCCCATATTTGGATCTCAGTGGGAGCTGTGCGCGTGGAATTTGGCCCAAAGAGTCGTGTTGCAAGATGCTGTTTCCCCTTGCCCTGCTCCAAATCTTGATTCCTGCTATTTGTAGACAAAAAACAGTTGACTGCAACAGAGGCTGTGTTAAAGTATTTGCCTGAAGACGGATTTTTGCTGGAGATGTGCACGAATAGTTCTACGGATCTCTTGGGGGTTACTCAGAACTGGACTGGCACAAGTAAGAGCAGCACTGGGTCTGTTGTGCATCATGCTGGGTGGGTATTTTTGTACCAACTCCTTTTTACCAGTTCCTTGAACTTTCACAGGCAGGTCTTCCTTCTCGCTGTGATTCCAAAGAAGAGGGACAATATTTGCAGCATTATATATTTGCAACAGTTTCCTATATTAGTCTGATTTTATTGGAACATTAGTAATTTTTCAGAGTAAACAACAGATGATGCTTTATGCACTCAGTTTCAACTCTCTGAAACCAGGAAAATAAAAAGGATCACATGCAGGCATCTGGGGAAGAATCTCCTTCCTTCCTCACATGCAGGAAGGGCGAAGCTTCCAATGGGACTAATTCAGAAGGAGGCTTAAACTGCTTCAGTGTGCACACTTTTTTAGCTGTAAGTGTTTCTCATTTAGCTTCTTTGATACTCACAGGTAAATGTGGATACTAAATAGTGGAGACTAAATTTCCTATAGAGAGTGGAGGTGGATGGCTAGGACATAGGCCTAAAAACTGGGAAGCGAAGGGACAATTCCTCTCAATAGAAAGAACTTACACCTCCTCTGAGTGGGCAGGATCCTTGGACAGGAGGCAGTCTCCCTTTGCAGGAGGATGAAGGGGGGACAAAGCATTGTGATTTACCTCTGAACTTTTTCTTCCAGGCAAATCTACTTTCTGATTTTGATCTGAATGTTTAAGTAGATTGGAATGAACCAGACTTCATTCAGAGGTGAATTTCTTAGCAAGCAGATAATTTTCTTTGATATTTCTCTCTCCGCACTACATCTGCAGCTGAACCTTTGGCTCAAAATGAAATCCTCGAGAGCAGAGTGTTCTCCCCTTCCTCTGTCAGAGCCACAAGAGGCCACAGGACGTCAAGGATAACAGCTCCACAGTTAAGCAAGCTTAAAAGTGACGGCTTCGCTTTCCCACATGGCTTACATCTCCTGACTTTACAGAGATTCTGCTTTACATTATTGCAGGTAGGAAGAACATGGACCCCCATATTTCTCTTTTTTGTCTGTTACTTGTCTTCGCCTTGTCGTATTTTTTCCATAGAGGAAGCTCTTTATGGCAACTCGCTCACAGTGCAATACTGTCTAGAGCTGCTGCATCAATGTGGCTCTGAAAACTTACCTGAGAGCTGCTGGTGGATCATGGTCCATCCGAGTCCATTTTGATCACTTACAGAGCCACTCCAGTGTTGATGTGTGCTGAGGGGTTATCAGAGGTGAACAAGTGCAGAAGTACATTTCTCCACTGTTCTACATAGTCACTCATGGTACACTTAGCAAAGCTTATGCGAATAAATCTGATCATGAAACTTTCAGCAGTCACTGTGCAGGATGTAGCCTTAGCCTTGATGGTACTTGGACATTAATGTTAGGGCTCTCAAGCACACTCCTGGCCTCCCAAACTCTGCAGATGGAAGAGCACATGAAGAGGCTACTCCTGTGTAGGAGGGTGTAGTACGTTTCTGACACGTTATGTGTTAGATTTCAGATGCACTGCACTAATGAGAGCAAGCACTTCCCTGTTCTTGAAGGCCCTACCCTACAGGGCTTAGAAATCCTTCCTGTGTAACTGCCTTTTCAGCTTGCTTGACTACTTACCAAGGTCTTTATTTTTCCTTCCAGCAAAAGGAGGGAGGAGGGGACTTTTTCCCTAGACCCCTTGTTCTCTCTGTTTTGCTTTGAATGTTGCGGTGTGTTTGGTTCCCCCTCCCAATGTGCTCAGATAACCCAAAAGAAAGAGAAGTCTTTTTTTTTTTTTCATCCCTTTTCCCTGAGGAGACAGACAGAGAGAGAGGGGGGAAAAAAAGAAAGATTAAGATGTAAGCTGGCTAGATAAGCCTGGAACTGGGTTTATTACTACTGCTGAATGAGAGTACAAGGATATAAAAGCAAACCTGCTTTACTGGAGCTGGAGCGAGGTTGGTGGGAGACCTACGCTGATTGTGTGCCACTCCGAGAAGGGATGTTTCATTAATTACACATTAACTATGTGCACTGAGGAGGAGGCAGAGGATAAAAAATGCAGATGTTTCTGCTGCCCGACAGAATGAAACCCACTCTTGATCCTGTCAAAAGAACATTTTGAATCAAAGGGCTCCACAGAAGTGGAAGAATAAGTTTTGTGGCTGAGTGCAATGGTGCGGCCTTTTAATCATTAAACCCTTTTATAGCGGTAAAATGAACATCCATTGTCATGGCCACTCCAATGGGGCCATTGGAGCTGGTGAAAAGGGAATGCTTTACGAAGGGCACTAAAACAGGACACAACCAGCCCCGCTGCTGGATTTCTAAAGGTAACAACAGCAGTGCATGACAAAGAATGAAAAGACGGCCCAGGTTGGTTTGCTTAAATTACTTTCCTCCCCAAGCCCTCCTTACAAGCTAAACATGCACCAGATATAATGAGCATTAGGACTTCACAGGCTGGCAGTTCTTCTCCTTTGTTTCCTTGGAGTTTTACTGTCTTGGTTTAATTTTTTCTGTTCTTTAAGTGAAGGCTCCTTAGGAAAACGGATTGAAATGTTGTTTTATTCTTAATCACTCTCTACAGTTGTAGTAAAGCCATCAGCATTGTGCGAGGAATGATCCTCTCTTCTTGCATCCACACCACCCCCAAGTATGCAGGGGCAGCAATGCTTTAAGACTGTTTTTCAAATAAAAATCTCCAATCCATTTTTAGAAAGCAGACTTAATTTTAATTTGTCAGGCCACGACCCTGGAGTTTTAGTTATATTCCTTCCTTGCTTCTTTTTTCTCCTTCCCTTTAATTTCTCAGTAGAAATGACTCAATAAACTATTTCTCACATCAGTCTAGGAAGAATTGAAAGATATATTTCCCAAAGTTCATATAAGCCTTGGAAAACCATATTGTCAGGTTTTTTGGAGCAGAACTAGTCAGAGAAAAGTAACCTCATTTCATGGGGAGTTTCATATCTAGGTTTTGTTCCAACAGGAAACAAAAGGGAATCAAATCCTGGCTCCTAGGTAATCCATCTGACGGACACCCTGGTACCATGAATCTTGACATTCTGGACTGTGAAAGAAGCCAGAAGAAGATGAAAGCTAAAGATAGCAAAGGCTTTCTGGCTCCCAGCCAGTCATCCAAACGAGCTGCTGAGGTTCTGAGCACTTTGGGAGCTCCCGCTTTGGAGGACGCAGGAGATCAACTAGTCAGAGACTTTCATACCATCAGCAATTTTCTGAATTTGAATGCCAAACTCTGAAAAATTGTCAGTGCAGCTGAATCAGCAGAATGGATGAAAGATATTTTGATGGACTATTTTGGACCAATTCTTTATAAATAATTTCTAGGATAGAACTGATGTTGAGAGTTGTATAGTTTCTGTGTCATTTGGAATGCAAATGTATTTCAAACAGTGTATATATTAATCCTTATACCAAATATAAAAATAAGTGAATAACAAGATTTCTCAGAAGCCCTGGAAGCTATTTATGTACTAACTGTACTGTTTAGCTATGAATGTTATTTTATTTTTAGTTAAGGAAGGAAGGAAAAAGCACTTATTCTTACAATGCTTGATTACTGTGGGTAATACAATCTGAGCCACATACTTCTTATGTAAAGGGCAGAAGACTGGAGAAAGTAATCGGAAAGGTCCATATGAAGATAAGAGCTTTATGGCTCATCACCTGTGAGGAGGTTTGATGGCATCGTTCCCTGGGAATATTGCTGCAGGTATTGTCAGCACACTTCAGCTCGAGCCAGCTCTCCAAAGCTCCGGAGGGGTCTAAAGTATACAGAAAAGTGCTTCTTTGCAGATCTGTCTCATCCTTTCTGTCAACTAAAAAATTTCTCAAAGCCACATTTTCATTTTTGGAGAGGCCAAAACCATGGCTCTTAATTATTTAGTTAACTCTGGAAGAGGCTGTGCAACTGGCTCAGTGCTTTGCTAGAGGGAAAACACAATCCCCTGCATAAGGAAGTAGCCAAGTAGTAAAGAAGCTGCTTAGTACAGAAGTAGCAAAGCAAACAAGTGCTATAAAAATGCTTCTTCCCTGGTAGCAATCCAAAGGGATTGAGAGACAATTCTGGGTACAGCTCCGAGGGGCAGTGAGAATTCAGTTGAAAACCAGCCATTACAGCAGGCTGGCCAGGATGGCAGGGTGATAACTGAACTGCTGGGAGCATTAAAAAGATCTATTCAGAGACTTTCTTTAGAATTACAGGTGACTCAAATGTCCTGAAGGGTGCTCTCTGTGCCCCAGTATGTTTGGCTAATTGTACAGTTCGGGGAAGGGCTTGGACAGCTGAAGTCACTGATAAAAACTGATTCAGGACCAAACACGGCTGTGAGATGATAAGGAGGCACAAGAAGATGATGCCCAGCCCACTTCCTATTCAGAATACTTAAGGTACATCTGGGCAACTTCCACTCCTGCACTACCTACAAAAGCAAGGATGCCTTAGTGGACCGAGCGTACTAAACACTGGCCTCTAAGGTGGGCTCCGTAAGGACAGAGTGTTAAGCAGCAACAGCTCAGGCTATGTACCCTGAAATTCTGCACTGATGCTGACCTCAAACTGTGCTTATAAAAGTTTTATCAGTTTAAAGTATTTCTAGATTTTCTTGGTTTCCTATGGTAAAATCAGAGTCTTGCAACTGTTAGCTTTCTCTTTTGCCTTCTCTGTACTGTCTGTAAGCTTTTAGCTGCGTTTTCAGAAAAATGTTTAAAAGTAAAATGGCAGCTTCCTATTATTTCAGCATTAGTGGTTCCTTGTTTCAGAAATTTCTGGGGCGTATCAAGATAGAAATAGAGCTAACACAAGCACAGTCCAAACTGAATTAATTCAGAGCCGTTAGTCTGTAACCTGCAAGGATGAAGGATGCTTTCTGTATCCTGGCTGAGACAATATTCCTGCTTTTGCCAAATCACACCAAACTAGCCTTCTGCAGCTACTATCAAGCAGCAATGCACCAGTTCTTTGCTCTGGCTCTGGTCCATTTACCAAGCAGACTAGTGCTTTCACTCTCCTTCATCCTGACACCTCCTCGGTCAGATGGCAAAACACCCACTGCCACCTGGCTCAGACAGGTGGATTTACTTGGCTGGAGCTGAAAAGAAATAATGCGTCTCTCTAAAACTGCTACTGGCACCAAAATAAGAGGTTTCTTAGGGCAAGTCATGTCAGTCTGTGATCCTTACCCTCCTTTCTCCTACAACCAGAACTGGTAACAAGTGTTGATATGTCAGTCCTGGTCTGTAAGCATCTGATTTGGGTGCAGCTGCTCAGACGTTCCCCACCGCTCTGAATTCAGCCTGAGACCAGTTCCCGCAGAGCTGGGATGGCCCAGACGGCGAGCAGGAGTCTGGGGAGCTGGACCAGACTCTGCAGCGATGCTCTGCATCCTCATCCAGCCCAGGCTCTGCAGGGGAGCAAACACCGCTTCTTTTAACTCCGAGGGAAGTAGATAAGAGTTCACTAAAAGAGTAAAAGAGGTTACATAGAAATTACAACATAATACTTTTTTCATTCCTTCCCTAAATTTATATTCAGTTGCATTCTCAGTTCCCTGTTCAAGCTAGCCCCGAATTTAACTGTTGAATATCCAGCAATGTTACTTGTTTCTGACAAGGAATATGGCTAAATCATGGTTGGAGTAGGTTCCTGTTAAAATAACAAGCACATAAAGGCATTTATTTGTTAATCTTCTTTTTGAGCTCGCGACTGCTCTATGTTAAAATGCGCTACTCTGAAAATGACTGAAGATGTGTGTGCTGTCTGAATTAGTGAGGAATGAAGCATCTCACATTCCTCCTGCCTTTACAAAAATAACCCGGCTCCCCCTTGTCTCTAGGCTGTACAGGATGAAACCACACGTTCCAACATGCCCATAAAAGTGAAATTATTCTACAGAACTAAATAGAAGTAAATAAAACAGAACTAAGGAAAACAAGGCAAAGAACTACTTAACAAATTATTTCTATTCTGCTTTCAGAATCCTAAAAGCATTTCCAACAAGACATTTTTGGTGTTCAGCGTCGGTCGGGTTAGGGCACCTTGATTTTCAGAACAGTTATGCTTTGAAATTCAGGTATCTCGGTTTGGTCACCTAACCAACAGAAGGTACCCCAGCTCCTGCCGGCTTTGAAAAACACCCTCCCGAGGCTTTGTCAGAGATGCAACAAGTGAGGGTGTTGAGAAAGTCACTTGTTTGTAAACAAAGCATTTTACAATTCCTTGTGAGACATTTTAAGTGAGCCTGTGTTGCATAAAGCTCCTCGGGGATCTGCCGCAGCAGCAGAAGCAGCGCACAAAACAAAGTCACTTCTTCTGCTGCACTTTATTCTGTTGTCATGTTAAAAGCAATGAATTTATTTCCCCCTCTCAGCCCTCCCTCAACTACTGCAGCCCTGCAGTAAATCAAAAAAGTAAACTCTCATTCTCATTGTGCAGGGCTTACTTCCAGGCCTCTACAGTTTCCACAGTAACTAATTAGAAATTTGCATCTCTAAGAGAGAATTATTTAATACTGATGTAAGCCCTTTTATTCTTTGGAGCTTGGCCTTTTGCTACTCAACTTCTGGTAGATGTTGGGCCTTAAGGTCATACTGTACAAACTCTGAATGTAGGTGGCCCTAGTCTTGCTTTTTTTATTTCGGATGATTCATATCCTGTGAAGAAAATGTCTTGCCAGGTTTTTGTTGAATGGCATAGATTTGAAAGGCAGCACCCAATTCATTTAGTAGCCATTTGTTTTAAACTGTAACATCTTCCCCATTCCTCATTAGCTAACTCTTGTGTAATTGAGTCATGCATTTTTAGCCTTGTTAAACCAGTGGAGTTAGGTCACACTGATGTACCTTTCCCATTAGTTCCATTTGCTGCCCCTGGCTTTCCGCGTTTAAACAGGCCTTTTATTTCGCATGGCAGGAAAGAAAGCCTCGGCTACCCCAAGTGCACAGACATGTGTTTTATAGCCCAGCCATAGGTACTGTAAATCCAAGATACTGTCCCACAGTCTCAGGGAAGATATAAATACTGAGAGAAGAGGAAGCGGAGGCTGCAAAGTGGACAAAAGCCTTCCTTCATGTCCATGCTAGAAAACGGCTTGGAATGGTTTTTGTCCCAAACCAGCAAGAGCCCCTCACACAGCTGTGCTACCTCAGACTTCGGCTGACTCCAACAGGCTTTGCGTCAGGCTTGCAGTCAGTTTGCCAGCTCAGGCTCAGCAATTTTTCACCTATTGCACTTTTCTACAAATGATCTGCCAAGGAAGAAGCACAGCCATCACCACCCCTTTCTACCCATCCCCTCCTGCCCCAGCTTTATACCGCTGTACCTAAAAGGACTTCGGTAGGGCTCGCTTTATAACCTTGCAGTCTTATGATTTTATAATCTTACCATCTAGTATTATATAGGTTATGTTTAAAACATTACATACATAACCTAGTCGTATGTGCATATATACATAGAGACACACATATACGTATGCATACATATATACATACATATATATATACACATACATATATATATATATGTGTGTATATATATATATATAAAGATTATATAAGCTTATAATGGAAAAGGAACAGGTATTCTAGTTTCTTCCCCCTTGCAATTATTTCCGAAGAAGACATCGTAACTGAAGAGGAATGACTGCATCAACCTGTAACTTTCTGATTCTGGAGTTGCAAATATTCCATTATTGTAACTTAATGTAACTTAAATTAATGGAGATTGAAATAAATGGAACTTCAAGGGCATCTCCATTTGTAATGCTGTCTGTAATGGAGGAGGTGTTTGAGAGACATAAAGGTTCTGCACTTGTGTAAATGAATCACAAACACCATTTTTTTCTTCTTTCTTCAAAGGAATCCTGAATTTGGAAACAAACCTCAAACACTGCACGCACATTATGATCCAAGCTTTGTGAAAAGCAGCCCGAAAATATAGTTATGGACATCCTGCGTGAGACGCCCAAGTCCATCTAGGTCAGGATACAGCTCCAAGAGTCACCACGAACTCATGCATAAAGATGGGTCAAAGAGCTGAATGCAATACTCTTTTGGTGCGCAGTTCTGTGTTGCTGTAGGAGCTTCTTAACAAAAGTGACTTTCTCCTGTTTCCTGCTGTAACAGTATAGCAGCCTTCGATGGCTTCTTCTTCCATGAGTTTGCCCAGCTGCTTTCCGAACTTGAGTAAAATCCTGGTACCCACACCATCCTGCAGCAAGGAGTTTCACAGCCTAAAGACATATTGAAGAAGTCTCCTTTGAAGATGTTTTCCTATGGCAAGTCTTTGGAGATTATATTTACCTGGTATTTATTCCAATCCATTTCTCCTTACACTGGAAAAAATCCCTCGTGCTTTATCTTAAAGATATCATTCCCTATGACTGTGATTCAGCCCCTGTGTTTTACTGTCTTTTGTCAGACTGGGCCTGTACTTAATATTGATAGCTTAAAAGAACAGGATTTGTATCCCTAGTTCTCACAGTCTCATGACTCTTGCAGGGACTAAAGGATGCAATGCAGTTGCCTGCACACAAGCATCTAGTCCATGTAAGAGGCTTTAGGGCATCCTGTCTGGTTGCTAACTGCTTCTCCAGGAGGGCTGATACCTCCTTTAGGCCTGTGTCCATCTGCCACCCCCTTGTCAGTCCACCAAAGTGCACCTTCAGGGCAGCCTCTATCTGATGATATTTTTAAGAGGTTATCAAGATACGATATTTCTCAGCAGCATCTGAAAAGCCTTTGCCTGTTGCAGTCTAGGGGTCTGCTCCCTCTTCTACCTCTTACTGTTGAAGGGGAAAAAAACACGCGCACAACACTGAGAAAATGTCGATGGAGGAGGAGGATGGGAGCGGCAGAAATCCACCAGCCCCCTGCTAATAACTCTCTCCTCGGAGTCAATTTGTGACAAAACCAAACAAAACAAGATGCACAGAGTTTATCAAAGTTCCTGTGTCTCATCCCATCGTGCTAGCAAGCCACGTCTGAAAAGATGTCCTGAAATAGTGTTTTTATTGTAGTTTATGTGCTAACACAGTGAAAAAGTCAGTGCTATCCAGGCAGGCAGTTCAACAGCTTAAATAAGAACTATAAGAAATGGAGAAGCTTTTACTAAAATCTGTGACATTTTAAACTACCTGTGGGGAAAGTATTCTTATTTTGGAGAACCAGCTGATTTCCTGTTCGAAACCAGAGAGGTAAGTTTAGTAACAGTGCTTGAGTTCATCCTAAGAACTCCTGTCACTTATTATACAATTGTGTAAACAGACAGAACACATCGTTGCTTTCTAGTTTTGATGCCCATAAAATCTGACTTCATATTTCTAAATGGGAAAGTAACAGTTATAGATAGATAAATACATACAGAAGAAGACAGGTACATGCACATACAAAGCCACCCACGTCCACAAATTTCTTACTGACTTTTCTTGATAACTGTTCAGTAAATGTTTCTGACTTTTTCCAAATCAAACAGAAGGGCACCATTAGGATGAAGCAAGGCAAGCAAATGGAAAGAGCTTTGTAGGAAAAGTTATGATTCCAGCTGGACAAGTATGGGAACATTTATTTCTATCTGAGTGGATGTGGAGCAGGTCTTTGATTCTGCCCTGGTCCCTTCTCTTCTTTGCTTTCCTAAAAACGTTTACTGAAGGGGATGTTTCCACATGTGCATGTGAACAAGTGGCCATTTGCTTGCATGGGCAAACGATAACAGCTATGGCCAACACCCCCCCCTTTTTTTATTTTGGGGTACTTTCTGAAAATCTTCCTTTCCTTCTAAAAAGGCTCACTCATAGCCTGTGCACAGGTAAATCATACCTATAAAACTGGCAAAACCTATCCGATGAAACCAGTCCCCACGAGCCTTTTGTACAGCGCTTGCCAGCAAGGGAGAAGAGGAAGAACCAGGGAATTTCAGCTGTGGCTGCACCCACCTCTCAGCCGCTCACTCACGGCCCAACCCAAGTGGGAGAGGTCCCCTGACCTGAGCCAGCAAGCTGTCTGTCTGTCTGTCTGTCAATCACCTGGCTGCAACTCCTTAGTCAGAGGGGCAGTAAAATGGGAATTTCCCATTAAGAGCAACCCACCTTCGCACCTCATTAACACCTACTTGTTGAGAGGAATTAGGCAGCCAGGGAGTCGAGCGGGTGTGGGATGGGAAAGGCCAGCCGGCTTCATGGGGCTTGGATTACTGAGCCAGGTCTTAGGGTGAAGCTGGACAACACAAACGCCTGCACACCAGAGCTGGAAACGGCCTTTACGGCAAAGGGAGAAGGGAATGCATAACTAAGGGCATGTAATTAGATTAGCAGGGGCTTGTGCTTTGGATGTCCCGTAATTCAGTCAATTAAACTATGCTTTAATAGTGGGGTCTTGCATGGCATGTATCCCAAGGTGCCACACGAAATAATAAAATTTACAGCTCATGTAATTACTATGGAGAGAGAGTTACTACTTTCTAAGTAAGATTTCGTGCTTTCCACCATGACCATGGTGCTGGCTTTGCTGTCACCAGTCGTGTTCAAGAAACTCTTCCCTCTCCAGATCTGCATCTATAAAATGTAGCCAGAAAACAGCTTTATAACCCAGATTTCCAATGTCTCCAAATGACCTCCCTGAAAAGTCCAGCTGTTTTCATTGACAACCTCTGGCTCAGGACCAGGCAAGCTACCACCCATTGCACCACCAGCAAGATTTTTTTAAAAGATAATAAGCTCTGCCCGTAACAGCGAACACACACTCCCACTTGCTTTAATGTTGCCTGAAACGCAGCATTTTTTAATTACAGAATTCAGAAACTGTAAAAACGTTGTGCAGATGCTTGGGGAAGAATTCTCTATGCACTTGAAAATACCACAAGGCACCCAGACGGTCAGAAAGCAGTTTATCACCGCAGAGGTTGGCCAGCTTGATGCAGCTCATCCCAGCGCTTGCAGGCAGCGCAGCACCGATCTCCCCCATCAGGACGGCTGTTTCTTGTCTCATCCTAAAAACGGCACATCCAACACAGAGCCTTCAAGGAAATTGCACTGCGATTGCATCCCATGTGGTGTTATTAATATTATATTAATACCAATATCCATATTACATTCTTTTAATAAAATGAGGCACTTGACAATTATTCTTCCTGTTCTGCTTGTGTCTGAGCATAAAAGGTCGTGAAATTCGTACCTGCTATATACATATGCCATGGGTTCTAGGGAACCTGATCTCAACATAAAAATGTCTCTGCACACAGGTGTGGTATAGAAAACCAGACAGAGGAAGCAACGTTCAATTTCTGTTAAGTTAAAGAAGACAGCAGTGAAAACCGTGGCAAATATGGATGCTGTGCTGGTTTGTTTTTTTTTTTCTTCCTCCCAGAACTGAGTTTAGCTTTAAATTAATCCATGATTATGCTGACGCCTGGAAACTCACACGTGCTGCTGTCTTCCACCCATCACTTCACAGGTCGGTGAAAGACAGCTGGTGGGTTTTAACCATGGCCGTACTGGACTGGTTTGCAGACTGGGTGCTTTATCACCCCAAACATCCTCCTAACTGGAGCTACACACCATGAATTAGCAGGCTGCCAGGGTGACCCGGCAGCTGACGTTCTGTTCCAGGACATTTTCATACTAGGATAGTATGGGATGGGATCTTTAGTGGCTCTGACCTGGGAAAACTCTGGTGCAGAATGACGGAGCCAAAGGCCGATGTGAGTTCAGATGTGCCAAGGATGCTACTCAGTGCATCTCTAAATATTTCACGAGGTACCAGCTGACATAAGGAGGCTGTTATGTAAATTTCCATTATTACATTGCAGTTCTGCATTTCAGACAGTTCAAGTTGTTGCTCTTATTTAAAACCCCAGTACGGTTTGCACCGTATGCTGTCAGGAGAAACTGCCTGACTGAAAAAAAAAACCCAAAACATCAGGAAATTTAGAACCAAAACCATCTAACCCCCCCTTTCCACTTACTTATGACCAACCAATATTTAAATGGATTTTCTCTGAAGCCAACACGACGTGCTCCTCTGCTGCAATCTAATATGCCAGGCGTTCCTCCCCAGCCCCATGTTTTCAGCTGAGTCACGAGCCCTTTAACTCACTTTAGGGAGACGAACAGCTGCTCCACCTTAACTGTCCTTACCAGTGTTGTCAGAGGCAACTAAAATGTGCCGTACTGGAGGGCTGGGAAGCGATTCTCTCTAATTCAGAGCCTGGCGTTCCTGCATCTGGTCAGATGACTTCTGCAACTTGAATTATTTCCTATCAAAAGGATCTGTGTGCTTCCTCCGCCACAGCTGTGACAAACCTTCCCCAGGCTGCTGGGCACCACCCAGGGCTCTGTAAGGTCCGCGTCCATGTCTCTGTAAAGTTCAAGATTAAAATAAGAACTACAAGAAAGCAAAAGAGCACTGTAGTCAGGGGAGAAAAAGCCCCAACCGCCTCCTACTCGCCGCTACGTCCCGAAGAAATTATGCTGTTCCTCCTTATAAATAATAGGGGTGTGCAACGTGTCATTCCTATTCAGTGTTTGTGGGTTTTTTGGTGCTTATTGATGCTGCATCTGTTTTGTCAGTGCGTCAGCTAATGGAGAAAGTTAATTGTGTTGGTTGTAAGGCCACCTGTCACACACATGCCTCATTTCCATACTAATAGCCCAACAGTGGCAGGCAGCGGGCTCCTCTGCAGTAACACACACAGCCTCTTTGGCAACCTGGGCCAAATGTGCCTATGCGGCAACTGCAGCCCTCTTCTCTGAATGCCTCCAGTGTTGTGGCAACCCAGCCCGGCATTAACCCCCCGCGGGCCTCCCCAGCCCGCAGGGGGTTTCTGAAACCCTCCCAGAGACGCCGGCCTCACCCCTGAGCGTGGGAGGGCGGCGGGGGTGCCTCTGCCTCCCCGCCAGGCTGAGTGCCTCGCACCCTCCCCGACCCGCCGGATATTTTGCGCCCTCTGCATTGTCAGATCGGGCACCCATCGCCAGCAAAACCTGGCAAGCGCCGTCGGTAGCGATGTTCCCTACCAACATGGTGGTGAGGGCCTGTCCAAAGTCCATCTCTTGTGTCCTTTCTGCTACCGTTTCAGATGAGGGAGGCGATGTGGATCAGAGCCGGGAAGAGGGAAATGTGCCCGCAGCTGAGGCAGACACAACCGCGCTGGGCTGCAGCGGGTCTCATCTCAGAGACACTTAAAAAAAAAAAAAGAAATCACTTTGGTGGTAGATCCAATGCCAGAAAAGCTGTAATTAATGAATATTTTATTTTAACATATGGGAAACTACTCTGCTCAGCCAAAATGGTCAGAGGTTTTCCTTCCTTCTTGCTTTCCCCCACCTCTTTTCACATGGAAGATTATGCGAGTAAAGGGATTTATTTTGAACCACCAAGCCTGCTCTTGATCAGAGTCCGTGACTCTTGTTCATATTTTCCTCCAGTCTGCAAAAATCCGTCATAAAGCTCTGGTGGAGTTTACACTAAAGGCATGCCTCATGAAGTAATACCCAGCATCTTGATGGCTTAAGGGGAAACTGGCTTTCATGCTTTTTAAATCACTGTAGCTGAAGTTAGAAATGCCATATGCAACTATTGGGCTTGCAAAGGAATGTCCCATAGGCTAAAAGACGTGCAGCGGGTGAGCTGCTACTCTTTTGCACCCTCGACCTGCAAGCACATTAGAGAAAGAAAAGTCTCCAGATGTAAAGTATTGCCTAATGGTATAAGCCAGTGAGGCTGCACATGCACCATGGTCAGGAAAGGAAACCTCTGTACCTCTTGTGCATGAAGGAACCAGCCAGGATATCGGCTGCTTAGTCCATCTTAGATGCAAAGATGAATAACAGCCCAGGGAAGGGCAAGAGGTACAGCAGCACCAGCCATCAGGCTCTCACCAGGCTGAAAGCAACTGGGTTTCATCTGCAAAACTACACAGTTGCAGGGATTTCCCATTTCTGCATTGAGCCTCTCCAGAGGTGCCTGCAAGCATTCACAAAAGAAAGAGCTCTTCTATGAAATAAAAAAAATGTGACTGCTTTTAGAAATCCCGTAGAAGGACCAAATTGTACAACAAAAAAAAATAATATACAAAACCCATGTATGTATTTGTCTGCACATTTTTCTTGCTGGCTTCTCTTACACACTGCCAGCAGTTCACCCTGCTTGCTAAACAGTCCTGCATCCCTTGACAGAGGATGAGCTGGTTGGTTTGAGAGAGGATGCGCTGGGCCATAAAACGGGCACTCTTTCAGGCTGACGTCTCCCATTCCCACTATGGCTGGAGTTGTGGAGAAGAGTGCTTCAAAGTATTTTGGTGTTTACCTATTTTATGTGGATTGGCCGAGTTAAAACATCAACCAAACATTTACAAATACTGGAGCTTTATAACCTGTTTGTCTATGGGACAAAGGCTGCCTCTTCAGACTGTGTACAAACTACTAGTTTGCATTTGGCAGCAGCAAGCAGTTTATTCTATAAAAAAGATGCTGGCAGTGCCGCAGAGATGGCTGTTGTGAGAAACGTGTGGCTGCCCAGCTTGCTCTGGTGTGTACGTGGACACTTGGAGTCACGCTGCCGAGGAGATGAGCTTCCCGTTCCCCCTGCTCCAGCACAGCAGAGCTGGTCTACCTCCTGAGGAGGTCTGAGGAATTTTTCTTCTGTGTCTTCTAACTTCTCCCTATGTCACCGTTATTCTCTTCCCCATGGAAAGGGCACATAATTAGCTGCAAAAAGGCAGCACAGGCTCTTTGGGACAAGAGAGTGTTTCTCAAGCCCTGTATCTGGGGCACACACGTCTACCACCTACCAGCTACACGTGAAGATGAAGAACTGATGCACGCTATAAATGCCTCCTTCTGTGCTGCTGTTTCCAAGGGAAGAAAGCTGGGTAGCACAAGGCAAGAGGCACATACTAATTTCCAACAGGTTCCAAGCCTCAGACCCTATCTGCTCTGCAACCTGGACATAGCCTCGAAGGTTATCAGAGCTTCAAGGCTGAAGACATGAGAATCCTTTCACATGAATACGACTTCATTTCTCCACTACCTCTGACTGAAATTTTCTGAGACTTTTTTTTTCCAGCATGGTACAGTCTTAGAAATGGACTGCCTCAGTTTCTGACATGAAATTACAGTACTGCCAGCCTTTCTGTGAGACTGGTACTTTGAGCCCTCCTCACTTTAAGCCTTGCGGCTGTTGGCGTCACAGCAACCGCACTTTGACCAAACTGTGGGAGACAGCTTCTCACTCCCGCTCCTCTGCCTTGTCCATCAAAAGCTTTGCAGGGTGAAGCCTGGCTCTTTCTAGATGCATGCATAGACCTGAGAAATAGCTTTATTTTATGCACATGTGTGTTTATATATGTGTTTATATACATACACGCATGTCTGTGGAAGTAATTTATACATGTCTTTATAAACAGTTAATAAATATACAGTATATCTTTAAATACTGAAAACAAATATGATTTCTAGAAATGGTAAAAGAATTATTTTTACAAAAAGTAGTGGTCCAAACAAAACCAACACACATTTTGTTCTCTCTTTCAACTCTTCTCTTTTCACATTCTTCTGTTTTCTTCAGAATAAAGCCAAAGTTGAAAACTTGTGTTTGGGCTTAGTAAAAGTTCTCCCTAAATTCTCCCCCCTCCCACCAAACAATAACATTTTACTTTTGGTGTTATTTTTTCCACAGAAATGTTTACATGTGCCTGAACCAACACAATAGGTGATAGTGTGCTTACGTACCCTTCCACCATGCTGCACGCTGTGTTTTCTTCACAGACCTCCTGAGATTGCGTGATTGCATATATAACCTGGCTCCACACAGTGTCAGTATTGTTCTGGCCCTTTTTTTTTCCCCACATGAGTTTTTACACTCAGCATATCTTGGCATTGTGAACTCAAGGCTTTCTAAAGAAGGGTTCAATTTACCCCTGATTTACCCCTATAAATCAGCTAATAAACCATTGTCGGCACCGGTGTTGTTACACTTCATGGTGACAAGGGGGACAGAATATGCTGGTACAGACAGAGGCATTCCAGCGTTGAGCATTAGAATGAGCAGGACCCTCCGTATTTTGAGGATACATGGGAATAGCCTAAAGGAGAAGAAAAAAAAACCCCTGCACGGTAACTTCTACATGTGTGATTTCCACTGCTGCTTCACATTAATGCCTGCTACCAGTGAGCAGCGGGGCAAGCTAAAGGAATTAACTTGCTTGTAATACGGGCACTCTACCTCCACTTACAACCTTTCTTTAAGCTGCCTTCCTTTCCCTGTGTGTTCAGTCCTTTACAGCACTTTTTCACAAGTCAATGCGCTCAGTCAGAAGTCACTTGTAGGCACTGTCTTGGCTCAGGTTAAGAAAAAAAAACCCTTTATTTTCTTGCATGAAATATATGCGACAGAGGTTAGGT
>NW_009260493.1:6218911-6225254 GCF_000687185.1 Egretta garzetta | reverse complement strand
TGACATTTGCATAGAAAGAGAAGCCACCTCTGCCAGGAGAAGAGCAAGGAGGAGCCCAGGCCTTCAGGAGGATCAGGGATGCCATTAGGATTTTCTCCTCCTCTTGCTCCTGTTGTGCTCATGGGGCATCCCAGTCAGGCGCGATCCCTCAACCAGGGCTCATAGTCATGATACTGTGGGGTCCTTAATGAAGGGCTCCTTTCGGCTGCTTTTAATTATGAAAGCAAGTCCAAATTATTCAGCCCGTGTCTGAGACCTTAGCTGTGTCCGGGACCTTAGTTAATGTCCTTTCTCTCTTCACCTTTTCCCAAAGAAAAATTTCCTAGTGACACAGAAATCAAGTGAAAAGTCTGCAGATAACATTCAAGGTGGTTCATTTTTCTCCTGGGCAATCCTTATCTGCCAATGTTTTATTTGTTATAGAAAAACCTAGTAATAAAGCAATCCTCTAATTGCCCAGCCAGCCATACCAGGAAGGACCTGCTAGGTGGTCCGCCAAGCTGTGTCATTAGCAGTCAAACAAGAGGAACCAGCCTGGTGCTTCCTCTTCTTTAAGCTGAGCTGGGAAGGCTCAGTCGGGAAAGATGTCTCAGCCAAAGGAAGTGTCAGCCTCTTTTAACACTACATAATGCAGCTCGGGTGCCTGCCAAATCGTAATACGCTGGAACAGACGGAGACGGAGTACTGCGGGAAGCGCTGTGCAAACTGCCTAAGGCTGCAGCACCTAGATGAGAAACTTTCCCTCACTGTCAGGAAATCCTTCCTTTTCCATGGCTAGAAGAATGTTGCGCTCCTCTCTTCTGTTCTGTTTTGTTCTGTTTTGTTTTTTCCCCCATTTTTCAAGCTCTTGGCAGTCAGCCTAGGCTGATGAAGCATCAACGGGGTCCCGATGTTACAATCCTGTGTTTGTTCAGTGAGTAGCAGAAGGAAGAGAAGTGTGTTCCTGTTTACGTAAGTGTAATATTGATTGTGTTAAAATAGAAAAAGGATTGGTGATAATAATAGTATCAAGAATTTCTGGCGTTATTAATAATCAATGCCGACAGCAGCATGGTTGGGATATTCAGCCTCATACTTCAGACCTTAAGGCAACCTCTGATTTCCCAGCGTCAGGGTGAGCCCTGCTCTGGAGGCAGCACATCCTCTGCCGCTTACCCCTGCTTACCACAGGGTTTCTGTCCTGAAGCAACCAGGATCAGTCACTGCCATGGAAAAGAGAGGAGACAAGACAGACTTTGGGTCTGCTCGAGAAGGTAATCGCTGTGTCCTGATACAGGTGCTCGAATGCCCACAGTACTGTTGTTATTTGGTGTTCACCTCCACTTTTCAGGCATTCATATAGTCTAAGACAATACCCTATAATAATATTATATGGCACCTTACTACAGCATAAGTACAAAAATCAGCCTTTGGACTTCATTGCTGGAGAAGTTTATAGACTCCCCCCCTGCAGCCTAGCGCCCAGCCCAGGTACCATGCATAATCCTTTGCACCATGCCCAGACACTTTAATCGCTAAGAAGAGCTGGGATTTCATAATAAATACCACTTGTCACAAGGCTGTAATTTTATCCCAGTTACACTTTTGTCGTAATAGTGGAAGACCTCGCACAGATAAGCAACAGAGTTCGTTAATTTTTTTGGCACAAAATGCATATTGACTGTGTCCTGTTTCGGAGTGCTAATTTCTTCCTGATGGATGTACAGCCAATGCTATAGCCGTAATGATATTATGCATCACTATCATTACATGACTGACTGAGACACAGGCTTCTTTCCGAGACAAAGCTTTTCTGACTGTCGTAGCAACCAGTTAGGAATAAGAGCTGGATTCTTAGCAAAGAATATAACATTATGGTGGCTAAAGCAAGAGGTAAACCAACTTTTCTTTCTTATATAGCATAATGGTTAGGTAGGCCCTGATGTAAGATGAGGCAGCATTGCACTGGGGATAGACAGCAGTTGCAAGAAATGTCCTCCTTTCCCTGAAAACATCAGCCTTTACTAAAAGTGGATTTGGGCTCATAAAGTGAATTAAAAGGGCTGACATACCATGGAAGCAATCTGTATGCGTGTGGCCTTCGTCTCAAAACAGACAGAAGTTTTAAAAAGCGTGTTTTAAAGCATTTCAGCCCTAACCCTGATGCTCACAGGAACACTTAGAGCCGGGCAGAGCCAAGCTCACGCTGCTTGTCCTGATGCGCTGCTGGGACGAGGGGTCCCCTCCGACTGGAGACAGGCCATCGTGCTTCACCTGTGTCCATCTTCCTCTCCAACAACTTGTCCTCTGAAGGGACTGTGGTTCGGATTTATCTGTCTGCAATGGAGATGCATCCATCTTTCAAATACCTTCTACTCATTCAAAAGCCCAGGGGTCAAATTCTTGCCTCCTCCGGGACCACGCAGCTGAAAGAGCGTTGCTCTGAACCGCCTTGCCACCAGACACAATCCCAGCACACAAACCTTTCCCCCAACACGTGGGCACTGCTGATCAGATCGGCGAGGTCGGGCATGCTGGGGCTGAACCCACTGCTTTTTTCTCGCCTCAGCCCAGGGGCAACACCTTAGCAATGCTACCTTCTCCCCTTTTCCTTTTCCCCCTTCCCACAGCAGTTTTCCCAGCCTTGGAACTGCATCCCGTTCCCCAGGCGTGAAAGGGGAAGGGTTGATCTGCTGTTTATCCTGCAGGCTCCAATACGTGAGTATTTTGGGGCACCCCTGAAGGCAAAATGACATCTGCATGCTCAACGCTATAGAACGAGAGAGCACAATGCTTTAAAGCCTCTCAGAAAATCTACAGGACAGTTAATATGATTTAAGCCTATATTTAAATTTTATGAGACTCATTTTCAAGGCTAATAACCCAGTTTACTGTGCACAATATCAAATGCAAATTTTATTACTGACTTGGTAAAAACCAAGACGATATTCATTAGCATATCTCAGCGCATCACCCTTTTCAGCCAAAAGGTGCACCAGGAGTAACAGTGGGAGTTTTTATATGTGTTGTAAATTACAGTTACTATCTCATTAGATAAACACATTTAAAATCAGGTTATCATTCACTTATATATCAGAAAGTTGTTTGTTCAATTGCAGCTAGTCTCGTATTACAACATATGGTGCATGAAATTCTTAGACTAATAAAATTTCAAGGTACAGGGAGCTGGTGTCTTGGAAAAAACTGTTTCTGCTCAACGAATGGCTCGATATAATCTGTAATTGCTTTGAAACAATTATGCAGCAGGCTGTTTTCTACTTAATAGTATTTACATCCTTGGGTTTATTAGCAACAAAATCTAAGTGGAACTTGTGAAAGAGAAATTAATTTTTCCACTAAAAGATGTAAACTTTTAAGTTAAAGATCCAGCAGATTGTGGAAATCTAAAATATATGCAATGATCTCTAATTTAACTTATTTCTCACAGAAATGTTTCATTATTTTTTTAGATACCCGTAGTAAATTCCCTTGTCTGCACCCAAGTAATTTCTTAGCTGAGTTCCTCTGGACTTTCACCACCCTGGGCAAGTTCAGTTTTTTGCTCAATGCATGTACTCTGGCTTTGCCATCTCCTGGAAATACCACACAACTAATGTCCATGCATGCTATTTGAAGTCAAATTGAAAATTGCTGCACTCATGAAATTTTGCCTGCTGAGTTTAAGTGTGGCGACTGGAATGTGCGAGTGAGTTCAGGCAGCATTTTGCACTGCTTTATACACTGGCAAGTAAATAAGCAGCTAGGCACCCAGCAACAGGAAGGGAGGCAGGCTCTGCTACGCCGAGCGGCTGCTTTGCGGATATGCAACACCTCTGAACCAGACATTTCTGTGGTACGAACTGCTGGAGCCCCAGCAGCTTCAGGAAAACTCAGCCAGGTTGCACCAGCATTGGGTTAAACCTGACTGAAGCACTTCATTTCACCTGCCATACCGAGCATATCCACATATGCTCCTTCTGGTTTTGTGCTATACGCTGATAATATACAAATCATCATATACGAACCTAATGTTGAATGTGTTATGCCAGCGTTCAGCTAGGGGCAAGGAACTGCACACTGCTGCACAGCTCCTGCTGGGCTCAAATACATGAGACAGCTTGAGGAGAGCTACACATTTGGGGGTTAAGGTGGTTTTCTTGACGTTTGTTTTTAACTATAAAGAAGATAAAATGCTGTTTTTCCTTGTTATGCACGTGATGTTTCAGGTTTGCCTACATTGTGAGCTGTCCCCGACTTCGAAGGAAGGGAGAGAGTTGAGTATTTTATACAGACATCCTTCCTCCTGCCAGCTCACTCTGCGCACCAGCGGCGGCAGCACTGGAGCCCGAGTTGTAAGGAAGGCCCTGGTTTAACTGCTGTTCTCATCCTGCTCCGTACCGCTAACTTCAGGAGGACTCCAACCACACAGCAGCACCACCTTTCAGTTTGCCTTGTAGTAATATATTCTTAAATACTGTAACTAAAATCCCTGCCTGAGTTCAGCTTTACTTACCTGTCTCTTGTGCTATAACTACTTTAATTTTCCCGTTGCTCTAATCTGTGATGAACTGCATTCAGTGAATTCATTGCTGAAGCCCTTACCATCTCACACTCATGGCGTCAACTGAACCCTGGGAGGATTACTGTCTGTGAAACACTTGTTATTACCATCATCTAGCAGGCTTTGTCAGAGTAACAGCATGAAAAACCTTTAAGAAAAAATCCTCACCATCTCTGCGAGGGAATATCTCTCATTGCTGCTTCCAAAGGATCTGCAACGAGGGGCTATTATAAGAAAAAGCTGAGGCAAAGCCTTGCAGCCTTCCTGGCTAATCCTTAGAAGAACCACGTAAGCTGTTAACACGTACACCCTTCTGACTGCAAAAACCACCTTCAGATTCTGCAACAACAAGAAGCAGGCGTAACCTGACTGCATCCCTGCCACTCTGAGGCACGCAGAATAAAACTACAAATGATGTTGTGGAGCACCACTAAAAAACCCCGCCAGACTGTGTGTGGAAACTAAATCCCAGAACATGACAAACGCAATCTGTTCCCACTCAACTCACCCGTGGTTCTCCTGCAAAGGTGGCTTTCCCCAGCCAGAGCTGGGACCCCCTGGCTGCCCCCCCCTGCCTACCACTGTGTTTTGGAGTGGGGTCCGGGGCTGCTACAGCATTTGGTAGTGACGGAAAGGCCAAACCTAGATGCTAGCTGTGCCTTTGGGATTTCAAGCACGTCTGCATTTCTCCGAGGCTGCCTTCAAGCTATTTCCAACCTGCAAGTTTTCTTACATTCCTGTAGAGCAGCGACACCTTTTTTTTTTTTTTTTTTTTTTTCGTATTCATACAGCACCTAGCAAAATGAATGCCACCTCTGACAAGGTCTCCTAGGTCCTGCTGCAAAGTAAATACTAATAATAGTGTTGGATGTACTTAGCCCCTGGCACAAATGATTTGTTGAATGAGATTAATATATTTGCCATTTAATAGCCTCTACAAATGAGTATAAATAGACTAGAAGCAGGTCCCTGCCATATAGGGTATATGACTATGGTTTTATCAATCAGTCACCATCTAAACGGGCTGCTTTTTCCAATTGCCTGAATTTTATTCAGTAAATATTACATCATCAACCTTGTCTGTGCTAATGATGGGAGAAGTGAGGTTTACGGAATGCATCCATTAAAAAAAGATACTTTTGACCATAGGCAATACAGCCAAGCAAACGCTAGCAAGGGTGGATGCAGCCACAGTGAGGTGGGGAAAAGGTTCACAGCCGTGTGGACTGGGTGTAGCATACCAGGCTGTGCTGATGGAGGCTGAAAAGCCCTGATTATTTGTGCTAATAATGGAAGTAGCCTGATACTTGAAGTCCCTTTATAGGTAGTTTCATTGGCAATCCCAAACATCTGTTCCATTCTTCCAGCCTTTTTGACTCGGTATTTTGCAACGTTTTCGGAAAAAAAAAATAATAAAAAAAATGCAGACACTTTCTGGGTGCCGTACCCATTTTTGGTATCCGTGGTCAATTCGGGCCGGGAGCAGGCCTTCTTGGAGGATGTCACGTTGACTGGGGTGGGCTCGGTGGGCCCCAGGTCCACGCACCACCGCGCTTCCATGCCGCCGCGCTCCCGCTCCCACTGCTGCCGGGAGGAGAGAAGCCGCTTTTCTGGCGGCTTTTTTGCTGTTTGTTTTGATAACAGCGACTTAACTAAATTCGTAAGCAGTTAGAGCCGAGCCTGGCTAAGCTGCTACCTCCGGCAGCTTCCCGCCCTTCTTCCCAAACCCGCAAGAAACCGTAAGACTAAACCGAGCAGTGCCACCTATTGACTGCAGGGGCGCGGGGCCCCGCTCGCAGGGAC